>NW_027488541.1:0-3755 GCF_051014445.1 Colletes latitarsis | reverse complement strand
ATAACACCTATTTACGAACACAATACTTTATTAACAACTATGCGTACAAAGATAACACGTGTTAGCAAAAAAAAATTGAAGGCGTCATAATTTTGCGTTCATGCATTATGATGTATTCTTTTACACTATTTTGCGCTCTTTTCGTACTCTTTCATATAGAGTTTAAACTCGTAATCTCGAACTCTTGTATACTCTGATCATGCATTCATACCGTTAGGGGAAGGAGGTTTGAAAATTCCTCGCCTAACGGGGGTCCGGATCTCGAGAGAAGGAACTGACGGAAAATAAGCGGTACGATTATAATTTTATTTTCGCTTGATCGCCTTATGCTACTAAGCCGTTTATTTCGTTAAATGTGACTCTTAAATACAAACGATAGAAGAAATTGGGGAAGAAACTCAGACGTCTGGCTGACGTCTAGAAAAAAATCCTCGCGTCGATGAATAGAGGGAGGTTGTAAGGCTGCAACCGTCACCCGGTCCTCGGTCCCTTACCGTCTTCGTATGTGCGTAGGAAACACAGTGTGGTGCAGTCTTTCAACGGCGTATTAGTACTAATGTTCAGTTGCATACTCTCAGTTGATCCAGTTCTCTCCTTGCAATGTACAGTGCAGTATACCATTTGTTTTTTCCTTTTTTTTTTTTTTTCTTTGGGGAATTCCAATAAGCATTTACATCATATCGTTGATCAATATTTCTTCAATTCTTCAGTGGCCAATACACACAGTGTATTCTAACGGTGCGTTCGCATATATGGAAATCTGAAATGCTGTGCTATTCGCGCATTTCTTCACCTCGATCTTGATTTTTGCCGAGAATTATCGTAACCGAAATCTCAAATGCTGTGCTATTTGCGCATTTCTTCACCTCGATCTTGATTTTGCCGGGAATTATCGTAACCGAAATCGGAATGGTAATATAGAGTCGTTTCAGGTACGTTACGATCCACTGAACCGCTAATGATATGCTTGCTCGAATGCTGGTAAACATCGACATGGTTCAGATGCTTGAAAGGGAAAATGAAGAGCGTTCTTATTTGGTCAAAATGTAATATAAAGAAAAACATACTTATTGTTGATGAATACGTCTGGTGTACTCGGAGCTGCCACATAAATTGTTCTACTGCTTTTTCTGCTTTTTATACTATATTTATAGTCATTTTAAAGATTTTGTGATTGAAAATGTGAAAGGTATGAGAAAGGAAAATTACCTATATTCTGTCTGTCTTGTCCTATCTTCGCATGTTCATTCATCGATTCCAATCAGCATTTACATCATATCGTTGACCAATATTCCTTCAATTCTTCAGTGGCCAATACACACAGTCCATCCTAACGATGCGTTCGGGTATATGGAAATCTCAAATGCTGTGCTATTTGCGCATTTCTTCACCTCGATCTTGATTTTGCTGAGAATTACTGTGACCGAAATCGGAATGGTAATATAGAGTCGTTTCAGGTACGTTACGATCCACTGAACCGCTAATGATATGCTTGCTCGAATGCTGGTAAACATCGACATGGTTCAGATGCTTGAAAGGAAAAATGAAGAGCGTTCTTATTTGGTCAAAATGTAATATAAAGAAAACTGCTTACGGTTGATGATTATGTCGCGTGTACTCGGAGCTGCCTACTTCCTCCGGTACACCGATCACGTTGTCCCACATGAATTGTTCTACTCCTGCTTCTTCTTCTTTAAAAGTCATTTTAAATATTGCGACATTGAAATGTGAAAAGGTATGAAAAAAAAGATTCCCAATATTTTATCTGTCTTGTGGTATCTTCGCATGTCCATTCATCGATGCCATCATTCGCATCGTCCCGAAAACGAAGATGCGTCCCAGAATCGGCACAGTCCATCTACTAGCTTGATTTGTGGAGGAAATAAATAACATAACACCTATTTACGAACACAATACTTTATTAACAACTATGCGTACAAAGATAACACGTGTTAGCAAAAAAAAATTGAAGGCGTCATAATTTTGCGTTCATGCATTATGATGTATTCTTTTACACTATTTTGCGCTCTTTTCGTACTCTTTCATATAGAGTTTAAACTCGTAATCTCGAACTCTTGTATACTCTGATCATGCATTCATACCGTTAGGGGAAGGAGGTTTGAAAATTCCTCGCCTAACGGGGGTCCGGATCTCGAGAGAAGGAACTGACGGAAAATAAGCGGTACGATTATAATTTTATTTTCGCTTGATCGCCTTATGCTACTAAGCCGTTTATTTCGTTAAATGTGACTCTTAAATACAAACGATAGAAGAAATTGGGGAAGAAACTCAGACGTCTGGCTGACGTCTAGAAAAAAATCCTCGCGTCGATGAATAGAGGGAGGTTGTAAGGCTGCAACCGTCACCCGGTCCTCGGTCCCTTACCGTCTTCGTATGTGCGTAGGAAACACAGTGTGGTGCAGTCTTTCAACGGCGTATTAGTACTAATGTTCAGTTGCATACTCTCAGTTGATCCAGTTCTCTCCTTGCAATGTACAGTGCAGTATACCATTTGTTTTTTCCTTTTTTTTTTTTTTTCTTTGGGGAATTCCAATAAGCATTTACATCATATCGTTGATCAATATTTCTTCAATTCTTCAGTGGCCAATACACACAGTGTATTCTAACGGTGCGTTCGCATATATGGAAATCTGAAATGCTGTGCTATTCGCGCATTTCTTCACCTCGATCTTGATTTTTGCCGAGAATTATCGTAACCGAAATCTCAAATGCTGTGCTATTTGCGCATTTCTTCACCTCGATCTTGATTTTGCCGGGAATTATCGTAACCGAAATCGGAATGGTAATATAGAGTCGTTTCAGGTACGTTACGATCCACTGAACCGCTAATGATATGCTTGCTCGAATGCTGGTAAACATCGACATGGTTCAGATGCTTGAAAGGGAAAATGAAGAGCGTTCTTATTTGGTCAAAATGTAATATAAAGAAAAACATACTTATTGTTGATGAATACGTCTGGTGTACTCGGAGCTGCCACATAAATTGTTCTACTGCTTTTTCTGCTTTTTATACTATATTTATAGTCATTTTAAAGATTTTGTGATTGAAAATGTGAAAGGTATGAGAAAGGAAAATTACCTATATTCTGTCTGTCTTGTCCTATCTTCGCATGTTCATTCATCGATTCCAATCAGCATTTACATCATATCGTTGACCAATATTCCTTCAATTCTTCAGTGGCCAATACACACAGTCCATCCTAACGATGCGTTCGGGTATATGGAAATCTCAAATGCTGTGCTATTTGCGCATTTCTTCACCTCGATCTTGATTTTGCTGAGAATTACTGTGACCGAAATCGGAATGGTAATATAGAGTCGTTTCAGGTACGTTACGATCCACTGAACCGCTAATGATATGCTTGCTCGAATGCTGGTAAACATCGACATGGTTCAGATGCTTGAAAGGAAAAATGAAGAGCGTTCTTATTTGGTCAAAATGTAATATAAAGAAAACTGCTTACGGTTGATGATTATGTCGCGCGTACTCAGTGCTGCCTACTTCCTCCGGTACACCGATCACGTTGTCCCACATGAATTGTTCTACTCCTGCTTCTTCTTCTTTAAAAGTCATTTTAAATATTGCGACATTGAAATGTGAAAAGGTATGAAAAAAAAGATTCCCAATATTTTATCTGTCTTGTGGTATCTTCGCATGTCCATTCATCGATGCCATCATTCGCATCGTCCCGAAAACGAAGATGCGTCCCAGAATCGGCACAGTCCATCTACTA
>NW_027488540.1:0-4738 GCF_051014445.1 Colletes latitarsis | reverse complement strand
ATGAGACTGATGAGGGCAAATCCTAGACCTAACATGTGTTATCCGCTAAAATATTGACGGAAACCAGGTTTAATTGACGGTTTCTGTGTGGTACGACATTACTACGTGATCCAATCTAGAAAAGCCCAGGATCTAGCCAACAAGTATGAGAAATATGCAAAAGAATGAGCCTGATGAGGGCAAATACTAGACCTAACCCAGACCTAACATGCGTTATCCTCTAAAATATTTTACAAGATCAAGTTTAATTGAATGTTTCAGTGTGGTACCACATTACTACGAGATCCAAACCAGAAAAAACCCAGGATCTGTTCAACAAGTATGTGAAGAATGCGAAAGTATGAGTCTGATGAGGGCAAATCCCAGGCCTAACCTAGACCTAACATGTGTTATCCTCTAAAATATTGATCGAAACCAGGTTTAATGGACTGTTTCAGTGTGGTACCACATTACTACGTGATCGAAATCAGAAAAAACCCTGGATCTGTTCAAGAAGTATGCGAAAAAAGCGAAAGTATGACTCTGATGAGGTCAGATCCCAGACCTATCCCAGACCTAACTTGCGTTATCCTATAAAATATTGATCGAAACCAGGTTTAATGGACTGTTTCAGTGCGATACCACATTACTACGTGATCCAAACCAGTGGAAGCCCAGGATCTGATCAACAAGTATGTGAAAAACGCGAAAATATGACCCTGATGAGGGCAAATCGCAGACCTAACCTAGACCTAACATGCGTTATCCTATAAAATATTGATCGAAACAAGGTTTAATCGACTGTTTCAGTGTGGTACCACATTACTACGTGATCAAAACCAGAAAAAAACCAGGATCTGTTCAACAAGTATGTGAAAAACGCGATAGTCTGAGCCTGATGAGGTCAAATCCCAGAACTTACACAGACATAACGTGCGTTATCCTCTAAAATATTTATCAAGACCAGGTTTAATTGACTGTTTCAGTGTGGTACCACATTACTACGTGATCCAATCCAGAAAAAGTCCAGGATCTAGCCATCAAGAATGAGAAATATGCGAAAGTAAGAGCCTGACGAGAGCAAATCCCAGACCTAACCTAGACCTAACACGCGTTATCCTCAAATATATTGATCGAAACCAGGTTTAATGGACTGTTTCAGTGTGGTACCACGTTACTACGTGATCCAAACCAGAAAAAACCGAGGATCAGTTCAACAAGTATGTGAAAAACGCGAAAGTATGAGCCTGATGAGGGCAAATCCCAGACCTATCCCAGACATAACTTGCGTTATCCCCTAAAATATTCTTCAAAACCAGGTTTAATTGACCGTTTCAGTGTGGTAACACTTTACAACGTGTACGAAACCAGAAAAAGCCAGGGATCTGTTCAACATGTATGTGAAAAATGCGTAAGTATGAGCCTGGCGAGAGCAAATCCCAGACCTAACCTAGACCTAACATGCGTTATCCTCAAAAATATTGATCGAAACCAGGCTTAATCGACTCTTTCAGTGTGGTACCACATTACTACGTTATCCAAACCAGAAAAATCCCAGGATCTGTTCAAAAAGTATGTGAAGAATGCGAAAGTATGACCCTGATGAGGGCAAATCCTAGACCTAACCCAGACCTAACATACGTTATCCTCTAAAATATTTATCAAGACCAGGTTTAATTGAATGTTTCAGTGTGGTACCACATTACTACGTGATCCGAACCAGAAAAAACCCAGGATCAGTTTAACAAGTATGTGAAGAATGCGAAAGTATGAATCTGATGTGGGCAAATCCCTGGCCTAACCTGGACCTAACATGTGTTATCCTCTAAAATATTGACGGAAACCAGATTTAATTGACAGTTTCAGTGTGTTACCACATTAATACGTGATTGAATCCAGAAATAGCCCAGGATCTAGCCATGAAGTATGGGAAATATGCGAAAGTATGAGCCTGACGAGGGCAAATCCCCGACCTAACCCAGACCTAACATGCGTTATCCTCTAAAATATTGACCGAAACCATGTTTAATTGACTGTTTCTGAGTGGTACCACATTACTACGTGGTCCAAACCAGAAAAAATCCAGGATCTGTTGAACAAGTGTGTGAAAAACGCGAAAGTCTGAGCCTGATGAGGGCAAATCCCAGAACTAACCCAGACATAACTTGCGTTATCCTCTAAAATATTTATCAAGACCAGGATTAATTGACTGTTTCAGTGTGGCATCACATTACTACGTGATCCAAACCAGTGGAAGCCCAGGATCTGGCCAACAAGAATGAGAAGTATGCGAAAGTATAAGCCTGATGATGGCAAATCCTAGACCTAACCCAGACCTAACATGCGTTATCCTCTAAAATATTTATCAGGACCAGGTTTAATTGGATGTACCCGTGTGGCACCACATTACTACGTGATCCAAACCAGAAAAAGCCCAGGATCTGTTCAACAAGTATGTGAAAAACGCGAAGGTCTGAGCCTGACGAGAGCAAATCCCAGACCTAACCTAGACCTAACATGCGTTATCCTCAAAAATATTGACCGAAACCAGGTTGAGTGGACTGTACCAGTGTGGAGCCACATTACTGCGTGATCCAACCCAGAAAAAACCCAGGATCTGTACAACAAGTATGTGAAAAATGCGAAAGTATGACCCTGATGAGGGCAAATCCCAGACCTATCCCAGACCTAACTTGCGTTGTCGCCTAAAATATTCATGGAAACCAGGTTTAAATGACTGTTTCAGTGTGGTACCACATTACTACGTGATCCAATCCAGAAAGAGTCCAGGATCTAGCCATCAAGAATCAGAAATATGCGAAAGTAAGAGCCTGACGAGAGCAAATCCCAGAACTAACCTAGACCTAACATGCGTTATCCTCAAAAATATTGATCGAAACCAGGTTTAATCGACTGTTTCAGTGTGGTACCACATTACTACGTGATCCGAACCAGAAAAAACCCAGGATCTGTTCAACAAGTGTGTGAAAAACGCGAAAGTCTGAGCCTGATAAGGCCAAATCCCAGGCCTAACCTGGACCTAACATGTGTTATCCTCTAAAATATTGATCGTAACCATCTTTGATGGACTGTTTCAGTGTGGTACCACATTACTACGTGATCCAAACCAGAAAAAACCCAGGATCTGTACAACAAGTATGTGAAAAATGCGAAAGTATGACCCTGATAAGGGCAAATCCCAGACCTATCCCAGACCTAACTTGCGTTGTCGTCTAAAATATTCATGGAAACCAGGTTTAAATGACTGTTTCAGTGTGGTACCACATTACTACGTGATCCAATCCAGAAAAAGTCCAGGATCTAGCCATCAAGAATGAGAAATATGCGAAAGTAAGAGCCTGACGAGAGCAAATCCCAGACCTAACCTAGACCTAACACGCGTTATCCTCAAAAATATTGATCGAAACCAGGTTTAATGGACTGTTTCAGTGTGGTACCACGTTACTACGTGATCCAAACCAGAAAAAACCGAGGATCAGTTCAACAAGTATGTGAAAAACGCGAAAGTATGAGCCTGATGAGGGCAAATCCCAGACCTATCCCAGACATAACTTGCGTTATCCCCTAAAATATTCTTCAAAACCAGGTTTAATTGACCGTTTCAGTGTGGTAACACTTTACAACGTGTTCGAAACCAGAAAAAGCCAGGGATCTGTTCAACATGTATGTGAAAAATGCGTAAGTATGAGCCTGGCGAGAGCAAATCCCAGACCTAACCTAGACCTAACATGCGTTATCCTCAAAAATATTGATCGAAACCAGGCTTAATCGACTCTTTCAGTGTGGTACCACATTACTACGTTATCCAAACCAGAAAAATCCCAGGATCTGTTCAAAAAGTATGTGAAGAATGCGAAAGTATGACCCTGATGAGGGCAAATCCTAGACCTAACCCAGACCTAACATACGTTATCCTCTAAAATATTTATCAAGACCAGGTTTAATTGAATGTTTCAGTGTGGTACCACATTACTACGTGATCCGAACCAGAAAAAACCCAGGATCAGTTCAACAAGTATGTGAAGAATGCGAAAGTATGAATCTGATGTGGGCAAATCCCTGGCCTAACCTGGACCTAACATGTGTTATCCTCTAAAATATTGACGGAAACCAGATTTAATTGACAGTTTCAGTGTGTTACCACATTAATACGTGATTGAATCCAGAAAAAGCCCAGGATCTAGCCATGAAGTATGGGAAATATGCGAAAGTATGAGCCTGACGAGGGCAAATCCCCGACCTAACCCAGACCTAACATGCGTTATCCTCTAAAATATTGACCGAAACCAGGTTTAATTGACTGTTTCTGAGTGGTACCACTTTACTACGTGGTCCAAACCAGAAAAAATCCAGGATCTGTTGAACAAGTGTGTGAAAAACGCGAAAGTCTGAGCCTGATGAGGGCAAATCCCAGAACTAACCCAGACATAACTTGCGTTATCCTCTAAAATATTTATCAAGACCAGGATTAATTGACTGTTTCAGTGTGGCATCACATTACTACGTGATCCAAACCAGAAAAAGCCCAGGATCTGTTCAACAAGTATGTGAAAAACGCGAAAGTCTGAGCCTGACGAGAGCAAATCCCAGACCTAACCTAGACCTAACATGCGTTATCCTCAAAAATATTGACCGAAACCAGGTTGAGTGGACTGTACCAGTGTGGAGCCACATTACTGCGTGATCCAACCCAGAAAAAACCCAGGATCTGTACAACAAGTATGTGAAAAATGCGAAA
>NW_027488539.1:0-4772 GCF_051014445.1 Colletes latitarsis | reverse complement strand
TGGGACGCATCTTCGTTTTCGGGACGATGCGAATGATGGCATCGATGAATGGACATGCGAAGATACCACAAGACAGATAAAATATTGGGAATCTTTTTTTTCATACCTTTTCACATTTCAATGTCGCAATATTTAAAATGACTTTTAAAGAAGAAGAAGCAGGAGTAGAACAATTCATGTGGGACAACGTGATCGGTGTACCGGAGGAAGTAGGCAGCTCCGAGTACACGCGACATAATCATCAACCGTAAGCAGTTTTCTTTATATTACATTTTGACCAAATAAGAACGCTCTTCATTTTTCCTTTCAAGCATCTGAACCATGTCGATGTTTACCAGCATTCGAGCAAGCATATCATTAGCGGTTCAGTGGATCGTAACGTACCTGAAACGACTCTATATTACCATTCCGATTTCGGTCACAGTAATTCTCAGCAAAATCAAGATCGAGGTGAAGAAATGCGCAAATAGCACAGCATTTGAGATTTCCATATACCCGAACGCATCGTTAGGATGGACTGTGTGTATTGGCCACTGAAGAATTGAAGGAATATTGGTCAACGATATGATGTAAATGCTGATTGGAATCGATGAATGAACATGCGAAGATAGGACAAGACAGACAGAATATAGGTAATTTTCCTTTCTCATACCTTTCACATTTTCAATCACAAAATCTTTAAAATGACTATAAATATAGTATAAAAAGCAGAAAAAGCAGTAGAACAATTTATGTGGCAGCTCCGAGTACACCAGACGTATTCATCAACAATAAGTATGTTTTTCTTTATATTACATTTTGACCAAATAAGAACGCTCTTCATTTTCCCTTTCAAGCATCTGAACCATGTCGATGTTTACCAGCATTCGAGCAAGCATATCATTAGCGGTTCAGTGGATCGTAACGTACCTGAAACGACTCTATATTACCATTCCGATTTCGGTTACGATAATTCCCGGCAAAATCAAGATCGAGGTGAAGAAATGCGCAAATAGCACAGCATTTGAGATTTCGGTTACGATAATTCTCGGCAAAAATCAAGATCGAGGTGAAGAAATGCGCGAATAGCACAGCATTTCAGATTTCCATATATGCGAACGCACCGTTAGAATACACTGTGTGTATTGGCCACTGAAGAATTGAAGAAATATTGATCAACGATATGATGTAAATGCTTATTGGAATTCCCCAAAGAAAAAAAAAAAAAAAGGAAAAAACAAATGGTATACTGCACTGTACATTGCAAGGAGAGAACTGGATCAACTGAGAGTATGCAACTGAACATTAGTACTAATACGCCGTTGAAAGACTGCACCACACTGTGTTTCCTACGCACATACGAAGACGGTAAGGGACCGAGGACCGGGTGACGGTTGCAGCCTTACAACCTCCCTCTATTCATCGACGCGAGGATTTTTTTCTAGACGTCAGCCAGACGTCTGAGTTTCTTCCCCAATTTCTTCTATCGTTTGTATTTAAGAGTCACATTTAACGAAATAAACGGCTTAGTAGCATAAGGCGATCAAGCGAAAATAAAATTATAATCGTACCGCTTATTTTCCGTCAGTTCCTTCTCTCGAGATCCGGACCCCCGTTAGGCGAGGAATTTTCAAACCTCCTTCCCCTAACGGTATGAATGCATGATCAGAGTATACAAGAGTTCGAGATTACGAGTTTAAACTCTATATGAAAGAGTACGAAAAGAGCGCAAAATAGTGTAAAAGAATACATCATAATGCATGAACGCAAAATTATGACGCCTTCAATTTTTTTTTGCTAACACGTGTTATCTTTGTACGCATAGTTGTTAATAAAGTATTGTGTTCGTAAATAGGTGTTATGTTATTTATTTCCTCCACAAATCAAGCTTCGCGAACATTGTGGGAACCAGTAGATAGTCTGTGCCGATTCTGGGACGAGAAGATGCGTCCCAGAATCGGCACAGACTATCTACTGGTTCCCACAATGTTCGCGAAGCTTGATTTGTGGAGGAAATAAATAACATAACACCTATTTACGAACACAATACTTTATTAACAACTATGCGTACAAAGATAACACGTGTTAGCAAAAAAAAATTGAAGGCGTCATAATTTTGCGTTCATGCATTATGATGTATTCTTTTACACTATTTTGCGCTCTTTTCGTACTCTTTCATATAGAGTTTAAACTCGTAATCTCGAACTCTTGTATACTCTGATCATGCATTCATACCGTTAGGGGAAGGAGGTTTGAAAATTCCTCGCCTAACGGGGGTCCGGATCTCGAGAGAAGGAACTGACGGAAAATAAGCGGTACGATTATAATTTTATTTTCGCTTGATCGCCTTATGCTACTAAGCCGTTTATTTCGTTAAATGTGACTCTTAAATACAAACGATAGAAGAAATTGGGGAAGAAACTCAGACGTCTGGCTGACGTCTAGAAAAAAATCCTCGCGTCGATGAATAGAGGGAGGTTGTAAGGCTGCAACCGTCACCCGGTCCTCGGTCCCTTACCGTCTTCGTATGTGCGTAGGAAACACAGTGTGGTGCAGTCTTTCAACGGCGTATTAGTACTAATGTTCAGTTGCATACTCTCAGTTGATCCAGTTCTCTCCTTGCAATGTACAGTGCAGTATACCATTTGTTTTTTCCTTTTTTTTTTTTTTTCTTTGGGGAATTCCAATAAGCATTTACATCATATCGTTGATCAATATTTCTTCAATTCTTCAGTGGCCAATACACACAGTGTATTCTAACGGTGCGTTCGCATATATGGAAATCTGAAATGCTGTGCTATTCGCGCATTTCTTCACCTCGATCTTGATTTTTGCCGAGAATTATCGTAAGATGCGTCCCAGAATCGGCACAGACTATCTACTGGTTCCCACAATGTTCGCGAAGCTTGATTTGTGGAGGAAATAAATAACATAACACCTATTTACGAACACAATACTTTATTAACAACTATGCGTACAAAGATAACACGTGTTAGCAAAAAAAAAATTGAAGGCGTCATAATTTTGCGTTCATGCATTATGATGTATTCTTTTACACTATTTTGCGCTCTTTTCGTACTCTTTCATATAGAGTTTAAACTCGTAATCTCGAACTCTTGTATACTCTGATCATGCATTCATATCGTTAGGGGAAGGAGGTTTGAAAATTCCTCGCCTAACGGGGGTCCGGATCTCGAGAGAAGGAACTGACGGAAAATAAGCGGTACGATTATAATTTTATTTTCGCTTGATCGCCTTATGCTACTAAGCCGTTTATTTCGTTAAATGTGACTCTTAAATACAAACGATAGAAGAAATTGGGGAAGAAACTCAGACTGGCTGACGTCTAGAAAAAAATCCTCGCGTCGATGAATAGAGGGAGGTTGTAAGGCTGCAACCGTCACCCGGTCCTCGGTCCCTTACCGTCTTCGTATGTGCGTAGGAAACACAGTGTGGTGCAGTCTTTCAACGGCGTATTAGTACTAATGTTCAGTTGCATACTCTCAGTTGATCCAGTTCTCTCCTTGCAATGTACAGTGCAGTATACCATTTGTTTTTTCCTTTTTTTTTTTTTTTCTTTGGGGAATTCCAATAAGCATTTACATCATATCGTTGATCAATATTTCTTCAATTCTTCAGTGGCCAATACACACAGTGTATTCTAACGGTGCGTTCGCATATATGGAAATCTGAAATGCTGTGCTATTCGCGCATTTCTTCACCTCGATCTTGATTTTTGCCGAGAATTATCGTAACCGAAATCTCAAATGCTGTGCTATTTGCGCATTTCTTCACCTCGATCTTGATTTTGCCGGGAATTATCGTAACCGAAATCGGAATGGTAATATAGAGTCGTTTCAGGTACGTTACGATCCACTGAACCGCTAATGATATGCTTGCTCGAATGCTGGTAAACATCGACATGGTTCAGATGCTTGAAAGGGAAAATGAAGAGCGTTCTTATTTGGTCAAAATGTAATATAAAGAAAAACATACTTATTGTTGATGAATACGTCTGGTGTACTCGGAGCTGCCACATAAATTGTTCTACTGCTTTTTCTGCTTTTTATACTATATTTATAGTCATTTTAAAGATTTTGTGATTGAAAATGTGAAAGGTATGAGAAAGGAAAATTACCTATATTCTGTCTGTCTTGTCCTATCTTCGCATGTTCATTCATCGATTCCAATCAGCATTTACATCATATCGTTGACCAATATTCCTTCAATTCTTCAGTGGCCAATACACACAGTCCATCCTAACGATGCGTTCGGGTATATGGAAATCTCAAATGCTGTGCTATTTGCGCATTTCTTCACCTCGATCTTGATTTTGCTGAGAATTACTGTGACCGAAATCGGAATGGTAATATAGAGTCGTTTCAGGTACGTTACGATCCACTGAACCGCTAATGATATGCTTGCTCGAATGCTGGTAAACATCGACATGGTTCAGATGCTTGAAAGGAAAAATGAAGAGCGTTCTTATTTGGTCAAAATGTAATATAAAGAAAACTGCTTACGGTTGATGATTATGTCGCGCGTACTCAGTGCTGCCTACTTCCTCCGGTACACCGATCACGTTGTCCCACATGAATTGTTCTACTCCTGCTTCTTCTTCTTTAAAAGTCATTTTAAATATTGCGACATTGAAATGTGAAAAGGTATGAAAAAAAAGATTCCCAATATTTTATCTGTCTTGTGGTATCTTCGCATGTCCATTCATCGATGCCATCATTCGCATCGTCCCGAAAACGAAGATGCGTCCCAGAATCGGCACAGTCCATCTACTA
>NW_027488538.1:0-5068 GCF_051014445.1 Colletes latitarsis | reverse complement strand
GGACAAATCCCCAGACCTATCCCAGACATAACTTGCGTTATCCTCTAAAATATTGGTCGAAACCAGGTTTAATTGACAGTTTTAGTGTGGCACCACATTACTACGTGATCCAAAGCAGAAAAAACCCTCGATGAGGTCAACATGTATGTTAAAACTGCGAAATTATGACCCTGATGAGGGCATATCCCAGGCCTAACCTAGACCTAACATGCGTTATCCTCTAAAATATTGATCGAAACCAAGGTTAATCGACTGTTTCAGTGTGGTACTACATTACTACGTGATCCAATCTAGAAAAAGCCCAGGATCTAGCCATCAAGTATGAGAAATATGCGAAAGTACGAGCCTGATAAGAGCAAATCCCAAACCTAACCTAGACCTAACATGCGTTATGCTCAAACATATTGATCGAAACCAGGTCTAATCAACTGTTTCAGTGTGGTACCACACTACTACGTGATCGAAACCGGAACAAAACCCAGGATCTGTTCAACAAGTATGTGAAGTATGCGAAAATATAAGTCTGATGAGGGCAAATCCCAGGCCCAACCCAGACCTAACTAGCGTTGTCCTCTAAAATATTGTTGGAAACCAGGTTTAATTGAATGTTTCAGTGTGGTACCACATTACTACGTGAACCAAA
Organism: Colletes latitarsis; assembly: GCF_051014445.1. Taxonomy (NCBI): domain Eukaryota; kingdom Metazoa; phylum Arthropoda; class Insecta; order Hymenoptera; family Colletidae; genus Colletes; species Colletes latitarsis. The sequence goes on along the minus strand of NW_027488538.1, from coordinate 4,425 downwards.
CCAGTAAAAACCCAGGACCCGTTCAACGAGTATGTGAAGAATGCGAAAGTATGAGTCTGATGAGGGCAAATCCCAGACCTATCCCAGACCTAACTTGCGTTATCCTCTAAAATATTGATCGAAACCAGGTTTAATTGACTGTTTCAGAGCGGTACCACACTACTACGTGATCCAAACCAGAAAAAAACCCAGGAGCTGTTCAACAAGTACGTGAAAAATGCGAAAGTATGTGTCTGATGAGGGCATATCCCAGGCCTAACCTAGACCTAACATGCGTTATCTTCTAAAATATTGATCGAAAGCAGGTTTAATGGTCTGTTTCCGTGTGGTACCACATTACTACGTGATCCAAACCAGAAAAAGCCCAGAATCTGCCCATCAAGTATGAGAAATATGCGAAAGAATGAGCCTGATGAGAGAAAATCCCAGACCTAACCTAGACCTAACATGAATTATTCTCTAAAATATAGATCGAAACCAGGTTTAATAGACTGTCTCAGTGTGGTACCAAATTACTAGGTGATCCAAACCAGAAAGAACCCAGGATATCTTCAACTAGAATGTGAAAAACGCGAAAGTATGAGCCTGATGAGGGCAAATCCCCAGACCTATCCCAGACATAACTTGCGTTATCCTCTAAAATATTGGTCGAAACCAGGTTTAGTTGACAGTTTTAGTGTGGTACTACATTACTACGTGATCCAATCTAGAAAGAGCCAGGATCTAGCCATCAAGTATGAGAAATATGCGAAAGTACGAGCCTGATGAGAGCTAATCCCAGACCTAACCTAGACCTAACATGCGTTATGCTCAAACATATTGATGGAAACCAGGTTTAATCAACTGTTTCAGTGTGGTACCACACTACTACGTGATCGAAACCGGAACAAAACCCAGGATCTGTTCAACAAGTATGTGAAGTATGCGAAAATATAAGTCTGATGAGGGCAAATCCCAGGCCTAACCCAGACCTAACTAGCGTTGTCCTCTAAAATATTGTTGGAAACCAGGTTTAATTGAATGTTTCAGTGTGGTACCACATTACTACGTGATCCAAACCAGTAAAAACCCAGGATCCGTTCAACGAGTATGTGAAGAATGCGAAAGTATGAGTCTGATGAGTGAAAATCCCGGGCCTAACCTAGACCTGACTTGCGTTGTCCTCCAAAATATTGATGGAAACCAGGTTTAATTGACTGTTTCAGTGTTGTACTTCATTACTACGTGATGCAATCCAGAAAAAGCCCAGGATCTAGCCATCAAGTATGAGAAATATGCGAAAGAATGAGCCTGATGAGGGCAAATCCTAGACCTAACCCAGGCCTAACATGCGTTATCCTCTAAAATATTTATCAAGACCAGGTTTAATTGATTGTTTCAGTGTGATACCACATTACTACGTGATCCACACCAGAAAAAAGCCAAGATCAGTTCAACAAGTATGAGAAGAATGCGAAAGTATGAGTCTGATGAGTGAAAATCCCAGGGCTAACCTAGACCTAACATGCGCTGTCCTCTAAAATATTGGTCGAAACCAGGTTTAATTGACTGATTCAGTGTGGTCCCACATTACTATGTGATCCAAACCAGAAAATAACCCAGGATCTGTTCAACGAGTATGTGAAGTGTGCGAAAGTATGAGTCTGATGAGGGCAAATCCCATACCTATCCCAGACCTAACATGCGATATCCTCTAAAATATTTATCAAGACCAGGTTTAATTGATTGTTTCAGTGTGGACCCACATTACTACGTGATCCAAACCAGAAAAAACCCAGCATCCGTTCAACAAGTATGTGAAGAATGCGAAAGGATGAGGCTGATGAGTGAAAATCCCAGGCCTGACCTAGACCTAACATGCGTTATCCCCAAAAATATTGATCGAAGCCTGGTTTAATGGACTGTTTCAGTGTGGTACCACACTACTACGTGATACAAACCAGAAAAACCCCAGGATCTGTTCAACAAGTATGTGAAAAACCCGAAAGTATGAGCCTGATGAGGGCGAATCCCAGACCTATGCCAGACCTAACTTGCGTTATCCTCTAAAATATTGATCGAAACCAGGTTTAATTGACTGTTTTAGCGTGGTACCACATTACTACGTGATACAATCCAGAAACAGCCCAGGATCTAGCCATGAAGTATGAGAGATATGCGAAAGTATGAGCCTGCTGAGGGCAAATCCTAGACCTAACCCAAGCCTAACATGCGTTATCCTCAAAAATATTGATCGAAACCTGGTTTAATCGACTGTTTCAGTGTGGTACCACATTACTATGTGATCCAAACCAGAAAATAACCCAGGATCTGTTCAACGAGTATGTGAAGTGTGCGAAAGTATGAGTCTGATGAGGGCAAATTCCATACCTATCCCAGACCTAACATGCGTTATCCTCTAAAATATTTATCAAGACCAGGTTTAATTGATTGTTTCAGTGTGGACCCAGATTACTACGTGATCCAGACCAGAAAAAACCCAGCATCCGTTCAACAAGTATGTGAAGAATGCGAAAGTATGAGTCTGATGAGTGAAAATCCCAGGCCTAACCTAGACCTAACATGCGTTATCCTCAAAAACATTGATCGAAACCTGGTTTAATCGACTGTTTCAGTGTGGTACCACATTACTATGTGATCCAAACCAGAAAAAACCCAGCATCCGTTCAACAAGTATGTGAAGAATGCGAAAGTATGAGTCTGATGAGTGAAAATCCCAGGCCTGACCTAGACCTAACATGCGTTATCCTCTAAAATATTGAGCGAAACCAGGTTTAATGGACTGTTTCAGTGTGGTACCACACTACTACGGGATCCAAACCAGAAAAAACCCAGGATCTGTTCAACAAGTATGTGAAGTGTGCGAAAGTATGAGTCTGATGAGGTCAAATCCCAGACCAATCCCAGACTTAACTTGCGTTATCCTCTAAAATATTGATCGAAACCAGGTTTAATCGACTGTTTCAGCGTGGTACCACATTACTACGTGATACAATCCAGAAATAGCCCAGGATCTAGCCATGATGTATGAGAAAGATGCGAAAGTATGAGCATGATGAGGGCAAATTCTAGACCTGACCCAGACCTATCATGCGTTAACCCCTAAAATATTTATCAAGACCAGGTTTAATTGACTGTTTCAGTGTGGTCCCACATTACTACGTGATCCGAACCAGAAAAAACCCAGGATCCGTTCTACAAGTATGTGAAGAATGCGAAAGTATGAGTCTGATGAGTGAAAATCCCAGGCCTAACCTAGACCTAACATGCGTTATCCTCAAAAACATTGATCGAAACCTGGTTTAATCGACTGTTTCAGTGTGGTACCACATTACTATGTGATCCAAACCAGAAAGTAACACAGGATCTGTTCAACGAGTATGTGAAGTGTGCGAAAGTATGAGTATGATGAGGTCAAATCCCAGACCAATCCCAGACTTAACTTCCGTTATCCTCTAAAATATTGATCGAAACCAGGTTTAATCGACTGTTTCAGTGTGGCACCACATTACTACGTGATCCAAAGCAGAAAAAACCCAGGATCAGTTCAACAAGTATGAGAAGAATGCGAAAGTATGAGTCTGATGAGTGAAAATCCCAGACCTATGCCAGACCAAACTTGCGTTATCCTCTAAAATATTGATCGAAACCAGGTTTAATTGACTGTTTCAGCGTGCTACCACATTACTACATGATACAATCCTGAAACAGCCCAGGATCTAGCCATGAAGTATGAGAAATATGCGAAAGTATGAGCCTGATGAGGGCAAATCCTAGACCTAACCCAAACCTAACATGCGTTATCCTCTAAAATATTTATCAAGACCAGGTTTAATTGAATGTTTCAGTGTGGTACCACTTTACTACGTGATCCAAAGCAGAAAAAACCCTCGATCAGGTCAACATGTATGTTAAAACTGCGAGAGTATGACCCTGATGAGGGCAAATCCCAGGCCTAACCTAGACCTAACTTGCGTTATCCTCTAAAATATTGATCGAAACCAGGTTTAATTCGCTGTTTCAGCGTAGTACCACATTACTACGTCATACAATCCAGAAACAGCCCAGGATCTAGCCATCAAGTTTGAGAAATATGCGAAAGAATGAGCCTGATGAGAGCAAATCCCAGACCTAACCTAGACCTAACATGAATTATTCTATAAAATATTGATCAAAACCAGGTTTAATCGACTGTTTCAGTGTGGTACCACATTACTATGTGATCCAAACCAGAAAATAACCCAGGATCTGTTCAACGAGTATGTGAAGTGTGCGAAAGTATGAGTCTGATGAGGTCAAATCCCAGACCTATTCCAGACCTAACATGCGTTGTCCTCTAAGATATTGATGGAAACCAGGTTCAATTTATCGTTTCAGTGTGGTCCCACATTACTACGAGATCCAAACCAGAAAAAACCCAGTATC
>NW_027488537.1:0-5124 GCF_051014445.1 Colletes latitarsis | reverse complement strand
TTGAGGATAACGCATGTTAGGTCTAGGTTAGGCCTGGGATTTTCACTCATCACACTCATACTTTCGCATTCTTCACATACTTGTTGAACGGATCCTGGGTTTTTTCTGGTTTGGATCACGTAGTAATGTGGGACCACACTGAAACAATCAATTAAACCTGGTCATGATAAATATTTTAGAGGATAACGCATGTTAGGTCTGGGTTAGGTCTAGGATCTGCCCTCGTCAGACTCATACTTTCGCATATTTCTCATACTTCATGGCTAGATCCTGGGCTATTTCTGGATTGGATCACGTAGTAATGTGGTACCACACTGAAACAGTCAATTAAACCTGGTTTCGATCAATATTTTAGAGGATAACGCAAGTTAGGTCTGGGATAGGTCTGAGATTTGCCCTCATCAGGCTCATACTTTCGCGTTTTTCACATACTTGTTGAACAGATCCTGGGTTTTTTCTGGTTTGGATCACGTAGTAATGTGGGACCACACTGAAACAGTCGATTAAACCTGGTCATGATAAATATTTTAGAGGATAACGCATGATAGGTCTGGGTTAGGTCTAGGATTTGCCCTCGTCAGACTCATACTTTCGCGTTTTTCACATACTTGTTGAACAGATCCTGGGGTTTTTCTGGTTTGGGTCACGTAGTATTGTGGTACCACACTGAAACAGTCGATTAAACCAGGTTTCGATCAATATTTTTGAGGATAACGCATGTTAGGTCTAGGTTAGGCCTGGGATTTTCACTCATCAGACACATACTTTCGCATTCTTCACATACTTGTTGAACGGATCCTGGGTTTTTTCTGGTTTGGATCACGTAGTAATGTGGGACCACACTGAAGCAGTCAATTACACCTGGTTTCGATCAATGTTTTGGAGAATATTTCATGTTAGGTCTAGGTTAGGTTTGGGATTTGCTCTCATCAGGCTCATTCTTTCGCATATTTCTCATACTTGATGGCTAGATTCTGGGCTTTTCTGGATTGCATCACGTAGTAATGAAGTACAACACTGAAACTGTAAATTATACCTGGTTTCCATCAATATTTTAGAGGACAACGCATGTCAGGTCTAGGTTAGGCCTGGGGTTTGCCCTCATCAGGGTCATACTTTCGCAGTTTTAACATACATGTTGGCCTGATCGAGGGTTATTTCTGCTTTGGATCGCGTAGTGAAGTGGTACCACACTGAAGCAGTCCATTAAACCTGGTTTCGATCAATATTTTAGAGGATAACGCATGTTAGGTTTGGGTTAGGTCTAGGATTTGCCCTCATCAGGCTCATACTTTCGCATATTTCTCATACTTCATGACTAGATCCTGGGCTGTTTCTGGATTGTATCACGTAGTAATGTGGTACCACGCTGAAACAGTCAATTAAAACTGGTTTCGATCAATATTTTAGAGGATAACGCAAGTTAGGTCTGGGATAGGTCTGGGATTCGCCCTCATCAGGCTCATACTTTCGCGTTTTTCACATACTTGTTGAACAGATCCTGGGTTTTTTCTGGTTTGGATCACGTAGTAATGTGGGACCACACTGAAACAAACAATTAAACCTGGTCATGATAAATATTTTAGAGAATAATTCATGTTAGGTCTAGGTTAGGTCTGGGATTTGCTCTCATCAGGCTCATTCATTCGCATATCTCTCACACTTGAGGGCTAGATCCTGGGCTTTTTCTGGATTGCATCACGTAGTAATGAAGTACAACACTGAAACAGTCAATTAAACCTGGTTTCCATCAATATCTTAGAGGACAACGCAAGTTAGGTCTGGGATAGGTCTGGGATTTGCTCTCATCAGGCTCATACTTTCGCGTTTTTCACATACTCGTTGAACAGATCCTGGGTTATTTTCTGGTTTGGATCACATAGTAATGTGGTACCACACTGAAACAGTCGATTAAACCAGTTTTCGATCAATATTTTTGAGGATAACGCATGTTAGGTCTAGGTTAGGCCGGGGTTTTTCACTCATCAGACTCATACTTTCGCATTCTTCACATGCTTGTTGAACGGATCCTGGGTTTTTACTGGTTTGGATCACGTAGTAATGTGGTACCACGCTGAAACAGTCAATTAAAACTGGTTTCGATCAATATTTTAGAGGATAACGCAAGTTTGGTCTGGGATAGGTCTGGGATTCGCCCTCATCAGGCTCATAATTTCGCGTTTTTCACATACTTGTTCAACTGATCCTGGGTTTTTTCTGGTCTGGATCACGTAGCAATGTGGTACCACACAGAAACAGTCGATTAAACCTGGTTTCGATCAATATTTTAGAGGATAACGCAAGTTTGGTCTGGGATAGGTCTGGGATTTGCCCTCATCAGGCTCATACTTTCGCGTTTTTCACATACTTGTTGCACAGGTCCTGGTTTTTTTCTGGTTTGGATCACGTAGTAAAGTGGTACCACACTGAAACAGTCCATTAAACCTGGTTTGGATCAATATTTTAGAGGACAACGCATGTTAGGTCTAGGTTAGCCCTGGGATTTTCACTCATCAGACTCATACTTTAGCATTCTTCACATACTTGTTGAACAGATACAGGGTTTTTTATGGTTTGGTTCACGTAGTAATGTGGTACCACACTGAAACATTCAATTAAACCTGGTCTTGATAAATATTTTAGAGGATAACGCATGTTAGGTTTGGGTTAGGTCTAGGATTTGTCCTCATCAGGCTCATACATTCGCATATTTCTCATACTTCATGGCTAGATCCTGGGCTGTTTCTGGATTGTATCACGTAGTAATGCGGTACCACGCTGAAACAGTCAATTAAACCTGGTTTCGATCAATATTATTGAGGATAACGCATGTTAGGTCTAGGTTAGGCCTGGGATTTTCACTCATCAGACTCATACTTTCGCGTTTTTCACATACTTGTTGACCTGATCCTGGGTTTTTTCTGGTTTGGATCACGTAGTAATGTGGTACCACACTGAAACAGTCGATTAAACCCGGTTTCGATCAATATTTTAGAGGATAACGCAAGTTAAGTCTGGGATAGGTCTGGGATTTGCTCTCATCAGGCTCATTCTTTCGCATATTTCTCATACTTGATGGCTAGATCCTGGGCTTTTTCTGGATTGCATCACGTAGTAATGAAGTACAACACTGAAACAGTCAATTAAACCTGGTTTGCATCAATATCTTGGAGGACAACGCAAGTTAGGTCTGGGATAGGTCTGGGATTTGCCCTCATCAGGGTCATGCTTTCGCGTCTTTCGCATACTTGTTGAGCAGATCCTGGGTTTTTTCTGGTTTGGGTCACGTAGTAATGTGGTACCACACTGAAACAGTCGATTAAACCAGGTTTCGATCAATATTTTTGAGGATAACGCATGTTAGGTCTAGGTTAGGCCTGGGATTTTCACGCATCAGACTCATACTTTCGCATTCTTCACATACTTGTTGAACGGATCCTGGGTTTTTTCTGGTTTGGATCACGTAGTAATGTGGGACCACACTGAAACAGTCGATTAAACCTGGTCTTGATAAATATTTTAGAGGACAACGCATGTTAGGTCTGGGTTAGGTCTAGGATTTGCCCTCATCAGGCTCATACTTTCGCATATTTCTCATACTTCATGGCTAGATCCTAGGCTATTTCTGGATTGGATCACGTAGTAATGTGGTACCACACTGAAACAGTCAATTAAACCTGGTTTTGATGAATATTTTAGAGAATAATTCATGTTAGGTCTAGGTTAGGTCTGGGATTTGCTCTCATCAGACTCATTCTTTCGCATATTTCTCATACTAGATGGCTAGTTCCTGGGCTTTTTCTGGATTGCATCACATAGTAATGCAGTACAACACTGTAACACTCAATTAAACCTGGTTTCGATCAATATTATTGAGGATAACGCATGTTAGGTCTAGGTTAGGCCTGGGATTTTCACTCATCAGACTCATACTTTCGCATTCTTCACATACTTGTTGAACGGATCTTGGGTTTTTTCTGGTGTGAATCACGTAGTAATGTGGTACCACACTGAAACAATCAATTAAACCTGATCTTGATAAATATTTTAGAGGATAACGCATGTTAGGTCTGGGTTAGGTCTAGGATTTGCCCTCATCAGGCTCATACTTTCGAATATTTCTCATACTTCATGGCTGGATCCACGGCTATTTCTGGATTGGATCACGTAGTAATGTGGTACCACACTGAAACAGTCAATTAAACCTGGTTTTGATCAATATTTTAGAGGATAACGCAAGTTAGGTCTAGGTTAGGTCTGGGATTTGCTCTCGTCAGGCTCATTCTTTCGCATATTTCTCATACTTGTCGGCTAGATCCTGGGCTTTTTCTGGATTGCATCACGTAGTAATGAAGTACAACACTGAAACAGTCAATTAGACCTGGTTTCGATCAATATTTTAGAGAATAATTCATGTTAGGTCTAGGTTAGGTCTGGGATTTGCTCTCATCAGGCTCATTCTTTCGCATATTTCTCATACTTGATGGCTAGATCCTGGGCTTTCTCTGGATTGCATCACGTAGTAATGACGTACAACACTGAAACAGTCAATTAAACCTGGTTTCCATCAATATTTTAGAGGACAACGCATGTTAGGTCTAGGTTAGGCCTGGGATTTGCTCTCATCAGGGTCATACTTTCGCAGTTTTAACATACATGTTGACCTGATCGAGGGTTTTTTCTGGTTTGGTTCACGTAGTAATGTGGTACCACACTGAAACATTCAATTAAACCTGGTCTTGATAAATAGTTTAGAGGATAACGCATGTTAGGTTTGGGTTAGGTCTAGGATTTGGCCTCATCAGGCTCATACTTTCGCATATTTCTCATACTTCATGGCTAGATCCTGGGCTGTTTCTGGATTGTATCACGTAGTAATGTGGTACCACGCGGAAACAGTCAATTAAACCTGGTTTCGATCAATATTTTAGAGGAAAACGCAAGTTAGGTGTGGCATAGGTCTGGGATTCGCCCTCATCAGGCTCATACTTTCGCATTCTTCACATACTTGTTGAACGGATCCTGGGTTTTTTCTGGTTTGGATCACGTAGTAATGTGGGACCACACTGAAACAGTCAATTAAACCTGGTTTCGATCAATATATTAGAGAATAATTCATGTGAG
>NW_027488536.1:0-5219 GCF_051014445.1 Colletes latitarsis | reverse complement strand
TTGGATATTAGTTAATATAATAACATTTAAATTGCATTTAAAAATTTGATTATTAAAATTAATCTATATAATAAATTAATTTAATCAATTTAAATAACCTAAATATCATTCTATTAATAATCCAATAATTAATATTAATAAAAAATATATAAATATAATTATTGAAATTAAAGATATAAATTCTTTTATTACAAAAATTAATGGTAAAATTAATATAATTTCAACATCAAAAATTAAAAAAATTAATGAAATTAAAAAAAAATTATTAGAAAATGGTAATCGTCTATTAGATAAAGGATCAAATCCACACTCAATTGGTAAAATTTTTTCTCGATTTTTTTTATACCTTATTTTAAAATATAAATTTATAAATGTTAATAATAAACAAATAAATATAATAATAAATAATATAAATATATAATTAAAAATTATATATATTATTATTAATAAATTTTTTAATTGGAAGTTAATCGTAATAATTTTTATACTATATATATATATATTAATTAATTTAATATATTCATCAATAAATAAATATATAAACAAATAATCAAATAATATCTACAAAATGTCAATATCAAGATGAAGCTTCAAAATGAAAATGATGAATTTTAGAAAAATGATTAATTGATATACGAAATAAACATGTTATTAAAAATAAAATACCAATAATTACATGTGTTCCATGAAATCCTGTTAATAAATAAAAAATAGATCCAAAAATTCTATCATTAATACAAAATTTTGATTCATTATATTCTAAATATTGTAATAATGAAAAATAAATTCCTAATAAAATTGTACATAATAATCAAAATTTACTATATCTTAATTTATTATTTAATAATAAATTATGACTTAAAGTAATTATAAATCCAGATGAAATTAAAATAATTGAATTTAATAATGGAATATCATAAGGATTAAATATTAAAATATTTTTAGGAGGTCATAAATTACCAATTTCAATATTAGGTGAAATACATCTATGGAAATAAGTTCAAAATATTGAAATAAAAAAAAATAATTCTGAAATAATAAATAAAATTATTCTAAATTTTATTATTATTATTACTTTTAATGTATGAAATCCTTGATAAGTTCTTTCCCGAATAATATCTCGTCATCATTGAAATATTATTATTATTAAAATTAATATATTTAATAATATAAAAAATAATTTATTTAATATAAATCAATTTAATATTCTTATTAATAAATTTATTAAAGATAAAGAAGTTATTAAAGGTCATGGTCTTAATGTAACTAAATGAAAAGGATGATTTGAATTTATCATTTTAATATTTAATTTTAATTAGATTCATTAAAATATAATAAACTTAAAATTGAAAATACATATGATTGAATTATAGAAACTGAAATTTCTAAAATAAATAATATATTTTGTACAATAATAATTAAAGGTAAAAATAATAATATTAAATTATTTATTGATGATCCTATTAAAGATAATAATAAATGACCTGCTAATATATTAGCAGTTAATCGAATAGATAATGTTCATGGACGAATAATATTTCTAATTAATTCAATTAATACTATAAAATTTATTAAAAATATAGGTGTATTTAATGGAACTAAATGAATTAATATATAATTTAAATTTACACTTCATCCAAATAATATAAATCTTAATCATAAAGTTAAAGATAAAGATAAATTAATATTTAAATGACTTGTTGGTGTAAAATTATAAGGAAATAATCCTAATAAATTTATAAATAAAATTATTATTATTAAACTAATAAAAATAATAATATTAGATATATATTTAAATATTACTAATAATTTAAATTCATTAAAAATTAAATTAATTAATAATATAAATATTATTTGATAACGTGATAATTTAATTCAATATATTAATGGGATTAATATCAATACTATTATAATTATAATTCAATTTATTGATATATATATATTTGTTGAAGGATCAAAAATAGAAAATAAATTTGTTACCATTTATATATATAAATAAATAAATGTTTCTTATAAAATTTAATTTTTATAATTTTATTATAATTTATAAAATAAATTATAATTAAAATAATAAAAATTATAATTAATCTATAAATATACAAATTTAATCAATTTATTGGTATTATTTGTGGAATGAAAAAATTTTCATTAGAAGTAATTGTTAAATACTATTATTTGGTTTAAGAGACCAATTCTTACATTTCAGACACCTAATGAAAAAAATATTGATTATATATTATTCAATAACTTTAAAATGACATTTTAATATTATTATTTAACTAATTTTTTATAATAATATATAATTAATTATTTATATTAATTCAATTCATAAAATTTGAACAATTAGTTCTTTCTAATACAATTGGTATAAATCTATGATTAGCTCCACAAATTTCTGAACATTGTCCAAAAAATAAACCTGATCGTATTGAAATTAAAGTTATTTGATTAATACGTCCTGGAATTGAATCTATTTTTATTCCTAATGATGGAATTGTTCAAGAATGAATAACATCTAATGATGTAGTTAATAAACGAATAGGAATATTATAAGGGATAATTAATCGATTATCAACATCTAATAAACGAAATAAATCTAATTTATCTAAATCTTTAATTATATAAGAATCAAAATTAAAATTTTTAAATTCAGGATATTCATAACTTCAATATCATTGATGTCCAATAGCTTTAATTGTAAAAAAAATAGGATTCCATATTTCATCAATAAAATATAATGTTTTTAATGAAGGAAAAGCAATAATTATTAAAATTAATATAGGTAAAATTGTTCATACAATTTCAATTAAATGATGCTTTAACAAATATCGATTTATAAATTCATTAGTTATAATATCTAATATAATTAATAATGTAAATGTAATAATTATAATTATTATAATTATAGTAATATTATAAAATAAATTTAAATTATTAGAAAATGGTGAACTTGGATCTTGAAAAGAAAATATTTTTCAATGTGAAATTATTAATAAAAAATTATAATTTTTATTTAAGAATCTTAAGTTCATTGCACTTATCTGCCATATTAATTATTAATAAATATTTTTAATTTTTTTTATAATTATAAAATTATTTATAATATATAAAATTTTATTTATTCTTTTTATTATATATAATTTTAATAATAAAAGGTAATTCATTAAATGAATGATCTAAAGGAGGATAATTTTGTAATCATTCTAAAGAACATTGATAAAATTTAAAAATAATTAATCGTTTAGCAATTAATCTTTCTATAATAATATAAATTAATAAAATTAATCTATTTAATGAAATTAAAGATCCTAAAGAAGATAATAAATTTCAACAATAATATGAATCAGGATAATCAGAATATCGTCGAGGTATTCCTATTAATCCTAAAAAATGTTGAGGAAAAAAAGTTAAATTTACTCCAATAAATATTAATAAAAATTGAATAATTAATCATTTTTTATTTAAAATTAAACCAGTAAAAATTGGATATCAATAAATAAATCTTGCAATAATAGAAAATACTGCTCCTATAGATAATACATAATGAAAATGTGCTACTACATAATATGTATCATGTAAAATAATATCAATAGATGAATTAGATAATATAATTCCAGTTAATCCTCCTATCGTAAATAAAAAAATAAATCCTATTGATCATAAAATAGAAGGATTAATAATTAATTTAGATCCATAATATGTTGCTATTCATCTAAAAACTTTAATTCCAGTAGGAATAGCAATAATTATAGTTGCTGAAGTAAAATAAGCTCGTGTATCAACATCTAATCCAACTGTAAATATATGATGAGCTCATACAATAAATCCTAAAAATCCAATCCCTAATATTGCATAAATTATTCCAATATTACCAAATGTTTCCTTTTTACCACTTTCATTAAAAATAATATGTGAAATTAATCCAAATCCAGGTAAAATTAAAATATAAACTTCAGGATGACCAAAAAATCAAAATAAATGTTGATAAAGTACAGGATCTCCTCCACCTGAAGGGTCAAAAAATGAAGTATTTAAATTACGATCAGTTAATAATATTGTAATTGCACCAGCTAATACAGGTAAAGATAATAATAATAAAATTGTTGTAATAAAAACAGATCATGAAAATAAAGATAATTGATCATAATTTAAATTATAATTTTTTATTATTAAAATTGTTACAATAAAATTTATTGATCCTATAATAGATGAAATACCTGCAATATGTAAAGAAAAAATAGTTAAATCAACAGATAAAGAAGAATGATATATTAATGAAGATAATGGAGGATAAATAGTTCATCCTGTTCCTCTTCCTCTATATAAAATACTACTTATTAATAATAAAATTAATGAAGGGGGTAATAATCAAAATCTTATATTATTTATTCGTGGAAATGCTATATCTGGTGCACCAATTATTAATGGAATTAATCAATTTCCAAATCCCCCAATTAAAAAAGGTATAACTATAAAAAAAATTATAATAAAAGCATGAGAAGTAACAATAGAATTATAAATTTGATCATTATTAATTCATATACCTGGTGAACTTAATTCCATACGAATAATTATTCTTAATGAAGAACCAATTATTCCAGTTCATATAGCAAAAATAAAATATAGTATCCCAATATTCTTATGATTTGTTGAATAAAATCATTTAAAAATATAATAAATATTTATTAAAATTTACAATTATATTATATTTTTAAATTTGAAATTTAATAGTTTATTTTAACTTAAAATTTTATATTTATATTTAATATTAAAATTAAATTATAATAATTCATAAAATTAATAAATTTAAATAATATTGTGTCTGAAAAAGAAGTAAATTGTAAATTTATTTATAAAGATAAAAATTCTTTCTATATTAAAAATTATTATTTATTTTTAATTAAATTTTTATAAGTTAAAATAAACTATTAAATTGCAAATTTAAAAATATTAAAAATTTAATTAAAAATTTATTAAATTTCAATATATAAATATAATATACATATAAATATAATTATAAATAAAATTAATAGTAATCATTTAGGAATAATTGTATTAATTATAATCTTATAAGAATAAGATTTAATTTTTGAGTTTAAATAATGATTAAATAAAAATAAATTTAAATAAGTTCATGTTATTAAAGTTCTAGAAATTAATATAGGAATTAATACAACCATTAAATTTTCATGATTTATAATTAAACTTTCTAATAATAT
>NW_027488535.1:0-5994 GCF_051014445.1 Colletes latitarsis | reverse complement strand
GGGACGCATCTTCGTTTTCGGACGATGCGAATGGTGGCATCGATGAATGAACATGCGAAGATAGGACAAGACAGACAGAATATAGGTAATTTTCCTTTCTCATACCTTTCACATTTTCAATCACAAAATCTTTAAAATGACTATAAAAGTAGAGAAAGCAGAAAAAGCAGTACAACAATTTATGTGGCAGCTCCGAGTACACGCGACATAATCATCAACCGTAAGCAGTTTTCTTTATATTACATTTTGACCAAATAAGAACGCTCTTCATTTTTCCTTTCAAGCATCTGAACCATGTCGATGTTTACCAGCATTCGAGCAAGCATATCATTAGCGGTTCAGTGGATCGTAACGTACCTGAAACGACTCTATATTACCATTCCGATTTCGGTCACAGTAATTCTCAGCAAAATCAAGATCGAGGTGAAGAAATGCGCAAATAGCACAGCATTTGAGATTTCCATATACCCGAACGCATCGTTAGGATGGACTGTGTGTATTGGCCACTGAAGAATTGAAGGAATATTGGTCAACGATATGATGTAAATGCTGATTGGAATCGATGAATGAACATGCGAAGATAGGACAAGACAGACAGAATATAGGTAATTTTCCTTTCTCATACCTTTCACATTTTCAATCACAAAATCTTTAAAATGACTATAAATATAGTATAAAAAGCAGAAAAAGCAGTAGAACAATTTATGTGGCAGCTCCGAGTACACCAGACGTATTCATCAACAATAAGTATGTTTTTCTTTATATTACATTTTGACCAAATAAGAACGCTCTTCATTTTCCCTTTCAAGCATCTGAACCATGTCGATGTTTACCAGCATTCGAGCAAGCATATCATTAGCGGTTCAGTGGATCGTAACGTACCTGAAACGACTCTATATTACCATTCCGATTTCGGTTACGATAATTCCCGGCAAAATCAAGATCGAGGTGAAGAAATGCGCAAATAGCACAGCATTTGAGATTTCGGTTACGATAATTCTCGGCAAAAATCAAGATCGAGGTGAAGAAATGCGCGAATAGCACAGCATTTCAGATTTCCATATATGCGAACGCACCGTTAGAATACACTGTGTGTATTGGCCACTGAAGAATTGAAGAAATATTGATCAACGATATGATGTAAATGCTTATTGGAATTCCCCAAAGAAAAAAAAAAAAAAAGGAAAAAACAAATGGTATACTGCACTGTACATTGCAAGGAGAGAACTGGATCAACTGAGAGTATGCAACTGAACATTAGTACTAATACGCCGTTGAAAGACTGCACCACACTGTGTTTCCTACGCACATACGAAGACGGTAAGGGACCGAGGACCGGGTGACGGTTGCAGCCTTACAACCTCCCTCTATTCATCGACGCGAGGATTTTTTTCTAGACGTCAGCCAGACGTCTGAGTTTCTTCCCCAATTTCTTCTATCGTTTGTATTTAAGAGTCACATTTAACGAAATAAACGGCTTAGTAGCATAAGGCGATCAAGCGAAAATAAAATTATAATCGTACCGCTTATTTTCCGTCAGTTCCTTCTCTCGAGATCCGGACCCCCGTTAGGCGAGGAATTTTCAAACCTCCTTCCCCTAACGGTATGAATGCATGATCAGAGTATACAAGAGTTCGAGATTACGAGTTTAAACTCTATATGAAAGAGTACGAAAAGAGCGCAAAATAGTGTAAAAGAATACATCATAATGCATGAACGCAAAATTATGACGCCTTCAATTTTTTTTTGCTAACACGTGTTATCTTTGTACGCATAGTTGTTAATAAAGTATTGTGTTCGTAAATAGGTGTTATGTTATTTATTTCCTCCACAAATCAAGCTTCGCGAACATTGTGGGAACCAGTAGATAGTCTGTGCCGATTCTGGGACGCATCTGTCGATGTTTACCAGCATTCGAGCAAGCATATCATTAGCGGTTCAGTGGATCGTAACGTACCTGAAACGACTCTATATTACCATTCCGATTTCGGTCACAGTAATTCTCAGCAAAATCAAGATCGAGGTGAAGAAATGCGCAAATAGCACAGCATTTGAGATTTCCATATACCCGAACGCATCGTTAGATGGACTGTGTGTATTGGCCACTGAAGAATTGAAGGAATATTGGTCAACGATATGATGCGAATGCTGATGGCATCGATGAATGAACATGCGAAGATAGGACAAGACAGACAGAATATAGGTAATTTTCCTTTCTCATACCTTTCACATTTTCAATCACAAAATCTTTAAAATGACTATAAAAGTAGAGAAAGCAGAAAAAGCAGTACAACAATTTATGTGGCAGCTCCGAGTACACGCGACATAATCATCAACCGTAAGCAGTTTTCTTTATATTACATTTTGACCAAATAAGAACGCTCTTCATTTTTCCTTTCAAGCATCTGAACCATGTCGATGTTTACCAGCATTCGAGCAAGCATATCATTAGCGGTTCAGTGGATCGTAACGTACCTGAAACGACTCTATATTACCATTCCGATTTCGGTCACAGTAATTCTCAGCAAAATCAAGATCGAGGTGAAGAAATGCGCAAATAGCACAGCATTTGAGATTTCCATATACCCGAACGCATCGTTAGGATGGACTGTGTGTATTGGCCACTGAAGAATTGAAGGAATATTGGTCAACGATATGATGTAAATGCTGATTGGAATCGATGAATGAACATGCGAAGATAGGACAAGACAGACAGAATATAGGTAATTTTCCTTTCTCATACCTTTCACATTTTCAATCACAAAATCTTTAAAATGACTATAAATATAGTATAAAAAGCAGAAAAAGCAGTAGAACAATTTATGTGGCAGCTCCGAGTACACCAGACGTATTCATCAACAATAAGTATGTTTTTCTTTATATTACATTTTGACCAAATAAGAACGCTCTTCATTTTCCCTTTCAAGCATCTGAACCATGTCGATGTTTACCAGCATTCGAGCAAGCATATCATTAGCGGTTCAGTGGATCGTAACGTACCTGAAACGACTCTATATTACCATTCCGATTTCGGTTACGATAATTCCCGGCAAAATCAAGATCGAGGTGAAGAAATGCGCAAATAGCACAGCATTTGAGATTTCGGTTACGATAATTCTCGGCAAAAATCAAGATCGAGGTGAAGAAATGCGCGAATAGCACAGCATTTCAGATTTCCATATATGCGAACGCACCGTTAGAATACACTGTGTGTATTGGCCACTGAAGAATTGAAGAAATATTGATCAACGATATGATGTAAATGCTTATTGGAATTCCCCAAAGAAAAAAAAAAAAAAAGGAAAAAACAAATGGTATACTGCACTGTACATTGCAAGGAGAGAACTGGATCAACTGAGAGTATGCAACTGAACATTAGTACTAATACGCCGTTGAAAGACTGCACCACACTGTGTTTCCTACGCACATACGAAGACGGTAAGGGACCGAGGACCGGGTGACGGTTGCAGCCTTACAACCTCCCTCTATTCATCGACGCGAGGATTTTTTTCTAGACGTCAGCCAGACGTCTGAGTTTCTTCCCCAATTTCTTCTATCGTTTGTATTTAAGAGTCACATTTAACGAAATAAACGGCTTAGTAGCATAAGGCGATCAAGCGAAAATAAAATTATAATCGTACCGCTTATTTTCCGTCAGTTCCTTCTCTCGAGATCCGGACCCCCGTTAGGCGAGGAATTTTCAAACCTCCTTCCCCTAACGGTATGAATGCATGATCAGAGTATACAAGAGTTCGAGATTACGAGTTTAAACTCTATATGAAAGAGTACGAAAAGAGCGCAAAATAGTGTAAAAGAATACATCATAATGCATGAACGCAAAATTATGACGCCTTCAATTTTTTTTTGCTAACACGTGTTATCTTTGTACGCATAGTTGTTAATAAAGTATTGTGTTCGTAAATAGGTGTTATGTTATTTATTTCCTCCACAAATCAAGCTTCGCGAACATTGTGGGAACCAGTAGATAGTCTGTGCCGATTCTGGGACGAGTAGTAGATGGTCTGTGCCGATTCTGGGACGCATCTTCGTTTTCGGACGATGCGAATGGTGGCATCGATGAATGAACATGCGAAGATAGGACAAGACAGACAGAATATAGGTAATTTTCCTTTCTCATACCTTTCACATTTTCAATCACAAAATCTTTAAAATGACTATAAAAGTAGAGAAAGCAGAAAAAGCAGTACAACAATTTATGTGGCAGCTCCGAGTACACGCGACATAATCATCAACCGTAAGCAGTTTTCTTTATATTACATTTTGACCAAATAAGAACGCTCTTCATTTTTCCTTTCAAGCATCTGAACCATGTCGATGTTTACCAGCATTCGAGCAAGCATATCATTAGCGGTTCAGTGGATCGTAACGTACCTGAAACGACTCTATATTACCATTCCGATTTCGGTCACAGTAATTCTCAGCAAAATCAAGATCGAGGTGAAGAAATGCGCAAATAGCACAGCATTTGAGATTTCCATATACCCGAACGCATCGTTAGGATGGACTGTGTGTATTGGCCACTGAAGAATTGAAGGAATATTGGTCAACGATATGATGTAAATGCTGATTGGAATCGATGAATGAACATGCGAAGATAGGACAAGACAGACAGAATATAGGTAATTTTCCTTTCTCATACCTTTCACATTTTCAATCACAAAATCTTTAAAATGACTATAAATATAGTATAAAAAGCAGAAAAAGCAGTAGAACAATTTATGTGGCAGCTCCGAGTACACCAGACGTATTCATCAACAATAAGTATGTTTTTCTTTATATTACATTTTGACCAAATAAGAACGCTCTTCATTTTCCCTTTCAAGCATCTGAACCATGTCGATGTTTACCAGCATTCGAGCAAGCATATCATTAGCGGTTCAGTGGATCGTAACGTACCTGAAACGACTCTATATTACCATTCCGATTTCGGTTACGATAATTCCCGGCAAAATCAAGATCGAGGTGAAGAAATGCGCAAATAGCACAGCATTTGAGATTTCGGTTACGATAATTCTCGGCAAAAATCAAGATCGAGGTGAAGAAATGCGCGAATAGCACAGCATTTCAGATTTCCATATATGCGAACGCACCGTTAGAATACACTGTGTGTATTGGCCACTGAAGAATTGAAGAAATATTGATCAACGATATGATGTAAATGCTTATTGGAATTCCCCAAAGAAAAAAAAAAAAAAAGGAAAAAACAAATGGTATACTGCACTGTACATTGCAAGGAGAGAACTGGATCAACTGAGAGTATGCAACTGAACATTAGTACTAATACGCCGTTGAAAGACTGCACCACACTGTGTTTCCTACGCACATACGAAGACGGTAAGGGACCGAGGACCGGGTGACGGTTGCAGCCTTACAACCTCCCTCTATTCATCGACGCGAGGATTTTTTTCTAGACGTCAGCCAGACGTCTGAGTTTCTTCCCCAATTTCTTCTATCGTTTGTATTTAAGAGTCACATTTAACGAAATAAACGGCTTAGTAGCATAAGGCGATCAAGCGAAAATAAAATTATAATCGTACCGCTTATTTTCCGTCAGTTCCTTCTCTCGAGATCCGGACCCCCGTTAGGCGAGGAATTTTCAAACCTCCTTCCCCTAACGGTATGAATGCATGATCAGAGTATACAAGAGTTCGAGATTACGAGTTTAAACTCTATATGAAAGAGTACGAAAAGAGCGCAAAATAGTGTAAAAGAATACATCATAATGCATGAACGCAAAATTATGACGCCTTCAATTTTTTTTTGCTAACACGTGTTATCTTTGTACGCATAGTTGTTAATAAAGTATTGTGTTCGTAAATAGGTGTTATGTTATTTATTTCCTCCACAAATCAAGCTTCGCGAACATTGTGGGAACCAGTAGATAGTCTGTGCCGATTCTGGGACGAGACCATTAACTTCACGACTTTTCTTATAGTATACGTACAATGAATTTTACAACATTCACTTCTACTC
>NW_027488534.1:0-6047 GCF_051014445.1 Colletes latitarsis | reverse complement strand
CCCAGAATCGGCACAGACTATCTACTGGTTCCCACAATGTTCGCGAAGCTTGATTTGTGGAGGAAATAAATAACATAACACCTATTTACGAACACAATACTTTATTAACAACTATGCGTACAAAGATAACACGTGTTAGCAAAAAAAAATTGAAGGCGTCATAATTTTGCGTTCATGCATTATGATGTATTCTTTTACACTATTTTGCGCTCTTTTCGTACTCTTTCATATAGAGTTTAAACTCGTAATCTCGAACTCTTGTATACTCTGATCATGCATTCATACCGTTAGGGGAAGGAGGTTTGAAAATTCCTCGCCTAACGGGGGTCCGGATCTCGAGAGAAGGAACTGACGGAAAATAAGCGGTACGATTATAATTTTATTTTCGCTTGATCGCCTTATGCTACTAAGCCGTTTATTTCGTTAAATGTGACTCTTAAATACAAACGATAGAAGAAATTGGGGAAGAAACTCAGACGTCTGGCTGACGTCTAGAAAAAAATCCTCGCGTCGATGAATAGAGGGAGGTTGTAAGGCTGCAACCGTCACCCGGTCCTCGGTCCCTTACCGTCTTCGTATGTGCGTAGGAAACACAGTGTGGTGCAGTCTTTCAACGGCGTATTAGTACTAATGTTCAGTTGCATACTCTCAGTTGATCCAGTTCTCTCCTTGCAATGTACAGTGCAGTATACCATTTGTTTTTTCCTTTTTTTTTTTTTTTCTTTGGGGAATTCCAATAAGCATTTACATCATATCGTTGATCAATATTTCTTCAATTCTTCAGTGGCCAATACACACAGTGTATTCTAACGGTGCGTTCGCATATATGGAAATCTGAAATGCTGTGCTATTCGCGCATTTCTTCACCTCGATCTTGATTTTTGCCGAGAATTATCGTAACCGAAATCTCAAATGCTGTGCTATTTGCGCATTTCTTCACCTCGATCTTGATTTTGCCGGGAATTATCGTAACCGAAATCGGAATGGTAATATAGAGTCGTTTCAGGTACGTTACGATCCACTGAACCGCTAATGATATGCTTGCTCGAATGCTGGTAAACATCGACATGGTTCAGATGCTTGAAAGGGAAAATGAAGAGCGTTCTTATTTGGTCAAAATGTAATATAAAGAAAAACATACTTATTGTTGATGAATACGTCTGGTGTACTCGGAGCTGCCACATAAATTGTTCTACTGCTTTTTCTGCTTTTTATACTATATTTATAGTCATTTTAAAGATTTTGTGATTGAAAATGTGAAAGGTATGAGAAAGGAAAATTACCTATATTCTGTCTGTCTTGTCCTATCTTCGCATGTTCATTCATCGATTCCAATCAGCATTTACATCATATCGTTGACCAATATTCCTTCAATTCTTCAGTGGCCAATACACACAGTCCATCCTAACGATGCGTTCGGGTATATGGAAATCTCAAATGCTGTGCTATTTGCGCATTTCTTCACCTCGATCTTGATTTTGCTGAGAATTACTGTGACCGAAATCGGAATGGTAATATAGAGTCGTTTCAGGTACGTTACGATCCACTGAACCGCTAATGATATGCTTGCTCGAATGCTGGTAAACATCGACATGGTTCAGATGCTTGAAAGGAAAAATGAAGAGCGTTCTTATTTGGTCAAAATGTAATATAAAGAAAACTGCTTACGGTTGATGATTATGTCGCGCGTACTCAGTGCTGCCTACTTCCTCCGGTACACCGATCACGTTGTCCCACATGAATTGTTCTACTCCTGCTTCTTCTTCTTTAAAAGTCATTTTAAATATTGCGACATTGAAATGTGAAAAGGTATGAAAAAAAAGATTCCCAATATTTTATCTGTCTTGTGGTATCTTCGCATGTCCATTCATCGATGCCATCATTCGCATCGTCCCGAAAACGAAGATGCGTCCCAGAATCGGCACAGTCCATCTACTGTCCCAGAATCGGCACAGACTATCTACTGGTTCCCACAATGTTCGCGAAGCTTGATTTGTGGAGGAAATAAATAACATAACACCTATTTACGAACACAATACTTTATTAACAACTATGCGTACAAAGATAACACGTGTTAGCAAAAAAAAATTGAAGGCGTCATAATTTTGCGTTCATGCATTATGATGTATTCTTTTACACTATTTTGCGCTCTTTTCGTACTCTTTCATATAGAGTTTAAACTCGTAATCTCGAACTCTTGTATACTCTGATCATGCATTCATACCGTTAGGGGAAGGAGGTTTGAAAATTCCTCGCCTAACGGGGGTCCGGATCTCGAGAGAAGGAACTGACGGAAAATAAGCGGTACGATTATAATTTTATTTTCGCTTGATCGCCTTATGCTACTAAGCCGTTTATTTCGTTAAATGTGACTCTTAAATACAAACGATAGAAGAAATTGGGGAAGAAACTCAGACGTCTGGCTGACGTCTAGAAAAAAATCCTCGCGTCGATGAATAGAGGGAGGTTGTAAGGCTGCAACCGTCACCCGGTCCTCGGTCCCTTACCGTCTTCGTATGTGCGTAGGAAACACAGTGTGGTGCAGTCTTTCAACGGCGTATTAGTACTAATGTTCAGTTGCATACTCTCAGTTGATCCAGTTCTCTCCTTGCAATGTACAGTGCAGTATACCATTTGTTTTTTCCTTTTTTTTTTTTTTTCTTTGGGGAATTCCAATAAGCATTTACATCATATCGTTGATCAATATTTCTTCAATTCTTCAGTGGCCAATACACACAGTGTATTCTAACGGTGCGTTCGCATATATGGAAATCTGAAATGCTGTGCTATTCGCGCATTTCTTCACCTCGATCTTGATTTTTGCCGAGAATTATCGTAACCGAAATCTCAAATGCTGTGCTATTTGCGCATTTCTTCACCTCGATCTTGATTTTGCCGGGAATTATCGTAACCGAAATCGGAATGGTAATATAGAGTCGTTTCAGGTACGTTACGATCCACTGAACCGCTAATGATATGCTTGCTCGAATGCTGGTAAACATCGACATGGTTCAGATGCTTGAAAGGGAAAATGAAGAGCGTTCTTATTTGGTCAAAATGTAATATAAAGAAAAACATACTTATTGTTGATGAATACGTCTGGTGTACTCGGAGCTGCCACATAAATTGTTCTACTGCTTTTTCTGCTTTTTATACTATATTTATAGTCATTTTAAAGATTTTGTGATTGAAAATGTGAAAGGTATGAGAAAGGAAAATTACCTATATTCTGTCTGTCTTGTCCTATCTTCGCATGTTCATTCATCGATTCCAATCAGCATTTACATCATATCGTTGACCAATATTCCTTCAATTCTTCAGTGGCCAATACACACAGTCCATCCTAACGATGCGTTCGGGTATATGGAAATCTCAAATGCTGTGCTATTTGCGCATTTCTTCACCTCGATCTTGATTTTGCTGAGAATTACTGTGACCGAAATCGGAATGGTAATATAGAGTCGTTTCAGGTACGTTACGATCCACTGAACCGCTAATGATATGCTTGCTCGAATGCTGGTAAACATCGACATGGTTCAGATGCTTGAAAGGAAAAATGAAGAGCGTTCTTATTTGGTCAAAATGTAATATAAAGAAAACTGCTTACGGTTGATGATTATGTCGCGCGTACTCAGTGCTGCCTACTTCCTCCGGTACACCGATCACGTTGTCCCACATGAATTGTTCTACTCCTGCTTCTTCTTCTTTAAAAGTCATTTTAAATATTGCGACATTGAAATGTGAAAAGGTATGAAAAAAAAGATTCCCAATATTTTATCTGTCTTGTGGTATCTTCGCATGTCCATTCATCGATGCCATCATTCGCATCGTCCCGAAAACGAAGATGCGTCCCAGAATCGGCACAGTCCATCTACTACCGTCCCAGAATCGGCACAGACTATCTACTGGTTCCCACAATGTTCGCGAAGCTTGATTTGTGGAGGAAATAAATAACATAACACCTATTTACGAACACAATACTTTATTAACAACTATGCGTACAAAGATAACACGTGTTAGCAAAAAAAAATTGAAGGCGTCATAATTTTGCGTTCATGCATTATGATGTATTCTTTTACACTATTTTGCGCTCTTTTCGTACTCTTTCATATAGAGTTTAAACTCGTAATCTCGAACTCTTGTATACTCTGATCATGCATTCATACCGTTAGGGGAAGGAGGTTTGAAAATTCCTCGCCTAAGTCTGTGCCGATTCTGGGACGAGAACTGAGATGCGTCCCAGAATCGGCACAGACTATCTACTGGTTCCCACAATGTTCGCGAAGCTTGATTTGTGGAGGAAATAAATAACATAACACCTATTTACGAACACAATACTTTATTAACAACTATGCGTACAAAGATAACACGTGTTAGCAAAAAAAAATTGAAGGCGTCATAATTTTGCGTTCATGCATTATGATGTATTCTTTTACACTATTTTGCGCTCTTTTCGTACTCTTTCATATAGAGTTTAAACTCGTAATCTCGAACTCTTGTATACTCTGATCATGCATTCATACCGTTAGGGGAAGGAGGTTTGAAAATTCCTCGCCTAACGGGGGTCCGGATCTCGAGAGAAGGAACTGACGGAAAATAAGCGGTACGATTATAATTTTATTTTCGCTTGATCGCCTTATGCTACTAAGCCGTTTATTTCGTTAAATGTGACTCTTAAATACAAACGATAGAAGAAATTGGGGAAGAAACTCAGACGTCTGGCTGACGTCTAGAAAAAAATCCTCGCGTCGATGAATAGAGGGAGGTTGTAAGGCTGCAACCGTCACCCGGTCCTCGGTCCCTTACCGTCTTCGTATGTGCGTAGGAAACACAGTGTGGTGCAGTCTTTCAACGGCGTATTAGTACTAATGTTCAGTTGCATACTCTCAGTTGATCCAGTTCTCTCCTTGCAATGTACAGTGCAGTATACCATTTGTTTTTTCCTTTTTTTTTTTTTTTCTTTGGGGAATTCCAATAAGCATTTACATCATATCGTTGATCAATATTTCTTCAATTCTTCAGTGGCCAATACACACAGTGTATTCTAACGGTGCGTTCGCATATATGGAAATCTGAAATGCTGTGCTATTCGCGCATTTCTTCACCTCGATCTTGATTTTTGCCGAGAATTATCGTAACCGAAATCTCAAATGCTGTGCTATTTGCGCATTTCTTCACCTCGATCTTGATTTTGCCGGGAATTATCGTAACCGAAATCGGAATGGTAATATAGAGTCGTTTCAGGTACGTTACGATCCACTGAACCGCTAATGATATGCTTGCTCGAATGCTGGTAAACATCGACATGGTTCAGATGCTTGAAAGGGAAAATGAAGAGCGTTCTTATTTGGTCAAAATGTAATATAAAGAAAAACATACTTATTGTTGATGAATACGTCTGGTGTACTCGGAGCTGCCACATAAATTGTTCTACTGCTTTTTCTGCTTTTTATACTATATTTATAGTCATTTTAAAGATTTTGTGATTGAAAATGTGAAAGGTATGAGAAAGGAAAATTACCTATATTCTGTCTGTCTTGTCCTATCTTCGCATGTTCATTCATCGATTCCAATCAGCATTTACATCATATCGTTGACCAATATTCCTTCAATTCTTCAGTGGCCAATACACACAGTCCATCCTAACGATGCGTTCGGGTATATGGAAATCTCAAATGCTGTGCTATTTGCGCATTTCTTCACCTCGATCTTGATTTTGCTGAGAATTACTGTGACCGAAATCGGAATGGTAATATAGAGTCGTTTCAGGTACGTTACGATCCACTGAACCGCTAATGATATGCTTGCTCGAATGCTGGTAAACATCGACATGGTTCAGATGCTTGAAAGGAAAAATGAAGAGCGTTCTTATTTGGTCAAAATGTAATATAAAGAAAACTGCTTACGGTTGATGATTATGTCGCGCGTACTCAGTGCTGCCTACTTCCTCCGGTACACCGATCACGTTGTCCCACATGAATTGTTCTACTCCTGCTTCTTCTTCTTTAAAAGTCATTTTAAATATTGCGACATTGAAATGTGAAAAG
>NW_027488533.1:0-6274 GCF_051014445.1 Colletes latitarsis | reverse complement strand
CCTGATGAGGGCAAATCCAAGACCTATCCCTGACCTAACTTGCGTTGTCCTCTAAAATATTGATGGAATCCAGGTTTAATGGGCTGTTTCAGTGTGGTACCACAATACTACGGGATCCAAACTAGAAAAAGCCCAGAATCTGGCCACCAAGTATGAGAAATATGCGAAAGTACGAGCCTGAGCAGGGCAAATCCCAGACCTATCCCAGATCTAACATGCGTTATCCTGTAAAATATTTATCAAGACCAGGTTTAATTGTATGTTTCAGTGTGGTACCACATTACTATGTGATCCAAACCACAAAAAACCAGGATCTGTTCAACATGTAGTGGAAAATGCGAAAGTATGTGTCTGATGAGGGCAAATCCCAGGCCTAACCTAGACAGGACATGCGTTATCCTCTAAAATATTGATCGAAACCAGGTTTAATCGACTGCTTCAGTGTGGTACCACATTACTGTGTGATCCAAACCAGAAAAATACCCAGGATCTGTTCAACAAGTATGTGAAGAACGCGGAAATATGACCCTGATGAGGGCAAATCCCGGGCCTAACCTAGACCTAACATGAGTCATCCTCAAAAATATTGATCGAAACCAGGTTTAATCGACAGTTTCAGTGTGGTACCACATTACTACCTGATCCAAACCAGAAGAATACCCAGGATCTGTTCAACAAGTTTGTGAAGAACGCGAAAATATGGCCCTGATGTGGGCAAATCCCAGACCTATCCCAGACCTAACTTGCGTTGTCCTCTAAAATACTGATCGAAACCAGGTTTAATGGACTGTTTCAGTGTGGTACCACAATACTACGGGATCCAAACCAGAAAAAGCACAGAATCTGGCCACCAAGTATGAGAAATATGTGAAAGTACGAGCCTGATCAGGGCAAATCCCAGACCTATCCCAGACCTAACTTGCGTTGTAATCTAAAATATTGATCGAAACCAGGTTTAATCGACTGTTTCAGTGTGGTACCACATTACTATGTGATCCAAACCAGAAAAAAACCCAGGATCTGTACAACAAGTATGTGAAGAATGCGAAAGTATGAGCCTGACGAGGGCAAATCCCGGACCTATCCCAGACATAACTTGCGTTATCCTCAAAAATATTGATCGGAACCAGGTTTAATCGACCGTTTCAGTGTGGTACCACATTACTACCTGACCCAAACCAGAAAAATACCCAGGATCTGTTCAACAAGTATGTGAAGAACGCGAAAATATGGCCCTGATGAGGGCAAATCCCAGACCTATCCCAGACCTAACTTGCGTTATCCTCAAAAATATTGATCGAAACCAGGTTTAATCGACCGTTTCAGTGTGGTACCACATTACTACGTGATACAAACCACAAGAAACCCAGGATCCGATCAACAAGTATGTCACGAATGCGAATGTATGTGTCTGATGAGGGCAAATCCCAGGCCTAACCTAGATTTAACATGCGTTATCCTCTAAAATATTGATCGAAACCAGGTTAAATGGACTGTTTCAGTGTGGTACCACATTACTACGTGATCCAAACCAGAAAAAACCCAGGATCTGTTCAACAAGTATGTGAAAATCGCGGAAATATGACCCTGATGAGGGCATGTCCCGGGCCTAACCTAGACATAACATGCGTTGTCCTCTAAAATATTGATCGAAACCAGGTTTAATCGACTGTTTCAGTGTGGTACCACATTACTACCTGATCCAAACCAGAAAAATACCCAGGATCTGTTCAACAAGTATGTGAAGAACGCGAAAATATGACCCTGATGAGGGCAAATCCAAGACCTATCCCAGACGTAACTTGCGTTGTCCTCTAGAATATCGATGGAATCCAGGTTTAATGGGCTGTTTCAGTGTGGTACCACAATACTACGGGATCCAAACTAGAAAAAGCCCAGAATCTGGCCACCAAGTATGAGAAATATGCGAAAGTACGAGCCTGAGCAGGGCAAATCCCAGACCTATCCCAGATCTAACATGCGTTATCCCGTAAAATATTTATCAAGACCAGGTTTAATTGTATGTTTCAGTGTGGTACCACATTACTACGTGATCCAAACCACAAAAAACCCAGGATCCGTTCAACAAGTATGTGAAGAATGCGAAAGTATGTGTCTGATGAGGGAAAATCCCAGGCCTAACCTAGACCTAACATGCGTTACTCTCAAAAATATTTGTCAAGACCAGGTTTAATTGTATGTTTCAGTGTGGTACCACATTACTATGTGATCCAAACCACAAAAAACCAGGATCTGTTCAACATGTAGTGGAAAATGCGAAAGTATGTGTCTGATGAGGGCAAATCCCAGGCCTAACCTAGACAGGACATGCGTTATCCTCTAAAATATTGATCGAAACCAGGTTTAATCGACTGCTTCAGTGTGGTACCACATTACTGTGTGATCCAAACCAGAAAAATACCCAGGATCTGTTCAACAAGTATGTGAAGAACGCGGAAATATGACCCTGATGAGGGCAAATCCCGGGCCTAACCTAGACCTAACATGAGTCATCCTCAAAAATATTGATCGAAACCAGGTTTAATCGACAGTTTCAGTGTGGTACCACATTACTACCTGATCCAAACCAGAAGAATACCCAGGATCTGTTCAACAAGTTTGTGAAGAACGCGAAAATATGGCCCTGATGTGGGCAAATCCCAGACCTATCCCAGACCTAACTTGCGTTGTCCTCTAAAATACTGATCGAAACCAGGTTTAATGGACTGTTTCAGTGTGGTACCACAATACTACGGGATCCAAACCAGAAAAAGCACAGAATCTGGCCACCAAGTATGAGAAATATGTGAAAGTACGAGCCTGATCAGGGCAAATCCCAGACCTATCCCAGACCTAACTTGCGTTGTAATCTAAAATATTGATCGAAACCAGGTTTAATCGACTGTTTCAGTGTGGTACCACATTACTATGTGATCCAAACCAGAAAAAAACCCAGGATCTGTACAACAAGTATGTGAAGAATGCGAAAGTATGAGCCTGACGAGGGCAAATCCCGGACCTATCCCAGACATAACTTGCGTTATCCTCAAAAATATTGATCGGAACCAGGTTTAATCGACCGTTTCAGTGTGGTACCACATTACTACCTGACCCAAACCAGAAAAATACCCAGGATCTGTTCAACAAGTATGTGAAGAACGCGAAAATATGGCCCTGATGAGGGCAAATCCCAGACCTATCCCAGACCTAACTTGCGTTATCCTCAAAAATATTGATCGAAACCAGGTTTAATCGACCGTTTCAGTGTGGTACCACATTACTACGTGATACAAACCACAAGAAACCCAGGATCCGATCAACAAGTATGTCACGAATGCGAATGTATGTGTCTGATGAGGGCAAATCCCAGGCCTAACCTAGATTTAACATGCGTTATCCTCTAAAATATTGATCGAAACCAGGTTAAATGGACTGTTTCAGTGTGGTACCACATTACTACGTGATCCAAACCAGAAAAAACCCAGGATCTGTTCAACAAGTATGTGAAAATCGCGGAAATATGACCCTGATGAGGGCATGTCCCGGGCCTAACCTAGACATAACATGCGTTGTCCTCTAAAATATTGATCGAAACCAGGTTTAATCGACTGTTTCAGTGTGGTACCACATTACTACCTGATCCAAACCAGAAAAATACCCAGGATCTGTTCAACAAGTATGTGAAGAACGCGAAAATATGACCCTGATGAGGGCAAATCCAAGACCTATCCCAGACGTAACTTGCGTTGTCCTCTAGAATATCGATGGAATCCAGGTTTAATGGGCTGTTTCAGTGTGGTACCACAATACTACGGGATCCAAACTAGAAAAAGCCCAGAATCTGGCCACCAAGTATGAGAAATATGCGAAAGTACGAGCCTGAGCAGGGCAAATCCCAGACCTATCCCAGATCTAACATGCGTTATCCTGTAAAATATTTATCAAGACCAGGTTTAATTGTATGTTTCAGTGTGGTACCACATTACTACGTGATCCAAACCACAAAAAACCCAGGATCCGTTCAACAAGTATGTGAAGAATGCGAAAGTATGTGTCTGATGAGGGAAAATCCCAGGCCTAACCTAGACCTAACATGCGTTACTCTCAAAAATATTTGTCAAGACCAGGTTTAATTGAATGTTTCTGTGTGGTACCACATTACTACGTGATCCAAACCAGAAAAAACCCAGGATCTGTTCAACATGTAGTGGAAAATGCGAAAGTATGTGTCTGATGAGGGCAAATCCCAGGCCTAACCTTGACAGAACATGCGTTATCCTCTAAAATATTGATCGAAACCAGGTTTAATGGACTGTTTCAGTGTGCTACCACATTACTACGTGATCCAAACTAGAAAAAACCCAGGATCCGTTCAACAAGTATGTGAAGAATGCGAAAGTATGTGTCTGATGAGGGCAAATCCCAGGCCTAACCTAGACCTAACATGCGTTACCCTCAAAAATATTGATCGAAACCAGGTTTAAAGGACTGTTTCAGTGTGCTACCACATTACTACGTGATCCAAACCAGCAAAACCCAGGATCCGTTCAACAAGTATGTGAAGAATGCGAATGGATGTGTCTGATGAGGGCAAATCCTAGGCCTAACCTAGACAGAACATGCGTTATCCTCTAAAATATTGATCGAAACCAGGTTTAGTGGACTGTTTCAGTGTGCTACCACATTACTACGTGATCCAAACCAGATAAAACCCAGGATCCGTTCAACAAGTATCTGAAGAATGCGAAAGTATGTATCTGATGCGGGCAAATCCCAGGCCTAACCTAGACCCAACATGCGTTACTCTCAAAAATACTGATCGAAACCAGGTTTAATCGACTGTTTCAGTGTGGTACCACATTACTATGTGATCCAAACCAGAAAAATACCCAGGATCTGTTCAACAAGTATGTGAAGAACGCGAAAATATGACCCTGATGAGCGCAAATCCCAGACCTATACCAGACCTAACTTGCGTTTTCCTCTAAAATATTGATCGAAACTGGGTTTAATTTACTGTTTCAGAGTGGTACCACAATACTACGTTATCCAATCCAGAAAAAGCCCAGGATCTAGCCATGAAGTATGAGAAATATGCGAAATTATGAGCCTGATTAGGGCAAATCCTAGACATAACCCAGACCTAACATGCGTTATCCTCTAAAATATTTATCAAGACCAGGTTTAATTGAATGTTTCAGTGTGGTACCACAATACTACGAGATCCAAACCAGAAAAAGCCCAGAATCTGGCCACCAAGTATGAGAAATATGCGAAAGTACGAGCCTGATCAGGGCAAATCCCAGACCTAACTTGCGTTGTCCTCTAAAATATTGATCGAATCCAGGTTTAATCGACTGTTTCAGTGTGGTACCACATTACTACGTGATCCAAACCAGAAAAATACCCGGGATCTGTTCAACAAGTATGTGAAGAACGCGGAAATATGACCCTGATGAGGGCAAATCCCGGGCCTAACCTAGACCTAACATGAGCTATCCTCAAAAATATTGACCGAAACCAGGTTTAATCGACTGTTTCAGTGTGGTACCACATTACTATGTGATCCAAACCAGAAAAAAACCCAGGATCTGTACAACAAGTATGTGAAGAATGCGAAAGTATGAGCCTGACGAAGGCAAATCCCGGACCTATCCCAGACATAACTTGCGTTATCCTCTAAAATATTGATCGAAACAAGGTTTAATCGACTATTTCAGTGTGGTACCACATTACTACGTGATCCAAACCAGAAAAATACCCAGGATCTGTTCAACAAGTATGTGAAGAACGCGGAAATATGACCCTGATGAGGGCAAATCCCGGGCCTAACCTAGACCTAACATGAGCTATCCTCAAAAATATTGACCGAAACCAGGTTTAATCGACTGTTTCAGTGTGGTACCACATTACTACCTGATCCAAACCAGAAAAATACCCAGGATCTGTTCAACTAGTATGTGAAGAACGCGGAAATATGACCCTGATGAGGGCAAATCCCGGGCCTAACCTAGACCTAACATGAGCTATCCTCAAAAATATTGACCGAAACCAGGTTTAATCGACTGTTTCAGTGTGGTACCACATTACTATGTGATCCAAACCAGAAAAATACCCAGGATCTGTTCAACAAGTATGTGAAGAACGCGAAAATATGAGCCTGACGAGGGCAAATCCCGGACCTATCCCAGACCTAACTTGCGTTTTCCTCTAAAATATTGATCGAAACTGGGTTTAATTTACTGTTTCAGAGTGGTACCACAATACTACGTGA
>NW_027488532.1:0-6388 GCF_051014445.1 Colletes latitarsis | reverse complement strand
GAGTTATCCTCTAAAATATAGATTGAATCCAGGTTTAACTCACTGTCGGAGTGTGGTGCCACACTACTACCTGATCCAACCCAGGAAACGCCCAGGATCTGGCAAACAAGAATGCGAAAAATGCGAAAGTATGAGCCAGATGATGGCAAATACCAGACCTAACCCTGACCTACCCGGTGTTATCCTCTATAATATAGATTGAATCCGGGTTTAACTCACTGTTGCAATGCGGTACCACACTACTACCTGATCCAACCCAGAAGACGCCCAGGATCTGCCCATCAAGTATGCGAAAAATGCCAAAGCATGAGCCAGATGATGGCAAATACCAGACCTAACCCAAACCTAACCGTTGTTACCCTCTAAAATATAGATTGTATCCAGGTGTAACTCACTGTTTCAGTGTGGTACCACGTTACTACGTGACCCCAACCCAGAAAACGCCCAGGTTCTGGCCAAAAAGTATGCGAAAAATGCGAAAGCATGAGCCAGATGATGGCAAATACCAGACCTAAGCCAAACCTAACCGGTGTTATCCTCTAAAATATAGATTGCATCCAGGTTTACCTCTTTGTTGCAGTGTGGAACCACATTACTACGTGATCCAAACCAGAAAACGCCCAGGATCTGGCAAAAAAGTATGCGAAAAATGCGAAAGCATGAGCCAGATGATGGCAAATACCAGACCTAACCCAAACCTAACCGTTGTTACCCTCTAAAATATAGATTGTATCCAGGTTTAACTCACTGGTGCAGTGTGGAACCACATTACTACGTGATCCAAACCAGTGAACGCCCAGGATCTGGCCAAAAAGTATGCGAAATATGCGAAAGTATGAGCCAGATGATGGCAAATACCAGACCTAACCCTGACCTAGCCGGTGTTGTCCTCTAAAATATAGATTGTATCCAGGTTTAACTCACTGTTGCAGTGTGGTGCCACATTACTACGTGACCCAAACCCAGAAAACGCCCAGGATCTGGCCAACAAGTATGGTAAAATGCGAAAGCATGGGCCAGATGATGGCAAATACCAGACCTAAGCCTGACCTAACCAGTGTTATCCTCTAAAATATAGATTGACTCCAGGTTTAACTCACGGTTGCAGTGTGGAACCACATTACTATGGGATCCAAACCAGAAAACGCCCAGGATCTGGCCAACAAGTATGCGAAAAATGCGAAAGTATGAGCCAGATGAAGGCAAATACCAGACCTAACCCTGACCTAACCGGTGTTATCCTCTAAAATATACATTGAATCTAAGATAAACTCACTGTTTCAGTGTGGTACCACATTACTGCGTGATGCAAACCAGAAAACGCCCAGGATCTGGCCAATAAGTATGCGAATAATGCGAAACTATGAGCCAGATGATGGCAAATACCAGACCTAACCCTGACCTAGCCGGTGTTACCCTCTAATATATAGATCGAATCCAGGATTACTTCACTGTTTCAGTGCGGTACAAAACTACTACCTGATCCAACTCAGAAAACGCCAGGATCTGGCGAACAAGTATGCGATAAATGCGAATGTATGAGCAAGATGATGGCAAATACCAGACCTAACCCAAACCTAACCGGTGTTACCGTCTAATATATGGATCGAATCCAGGATTACTTCACTGTTTCAGTGCGGTACAAAACTACTACCTAGTCCAACTCAGAAAACGCCCAGGATCTGGCCAACAATTATGCGAAAAATGCGAAAGTATGAGCCAGATGATGGCAAATACCAGACCAAACCCTGACCTAACCGGTGTTATCCTCTAAAATATAGATTGAATCCAGGTTTAACTCACTGTTTCAGAGTGGTACCACACTACTACGAGACCCAAACCAGAAAACGCCCAGGATCTGGCCAACAAGTATGCGAAAAATGCCAAAGCATGAGCCAGATGATGGCAAATACCAGACCTAACCCTGACCTAACCGGTGTTATCCTCTAAGATATAGATTCAATCCAGGTTTAACTCACTGTTGCAGTGTGGTACCACATTACTACGAGACCCAAACCAGAAAACGCCCAGGATCTGGCCAACAAGTATGCGAAAAAGGCGAAAGTATGGGCCAGATGATGGCAAATACCAGACCTAACACTGACCTAACCGGTGTTATCATATAAGATATAGATTGAATCCAGGTTTAACTCACTGTTGCAGTGTGGTACCACATTACTACGAGACCCAAACCAAAAAACGCCCAGGATCTCGCCAACAAGTATGCGAAAAATGCGAAAGTATGAGCCAGATGATGGCAAATACCAGACCTAACCCTGACCTAACCAGTGTTATCCTCTAAAATATAGATTGAATCTAAGATAAACTCACTGTTTCAGTGTGGTACCACATTACTACGTGATCCAAACCAGGAAACGCCCAGGATCTGGCCAACATTTATACGTAATATGCGAAAGTATGGGCCAGATAATATCATATACCAGACCTAACCCAAACCTAACCGGTGTTACCCTCTAATATATAGATCATATCCAGGATTAATTCACTGTTTCAGTGTGGCATCACACTACTACGTGATCCAACCCAGAAATCGCCCAGGATCTGGCCAAAAAGTATGCGAAAAGAGCGATAGTATGAGGCAGACGATGGCAAATACCAGACCTAACCCTGACCTAACCGGTGTTATCCTCTAAAATAAAGATTGAATCCAGGTTTAACTCACTGTTTGAGTGTGGTGCCACATTACTACGTGATCCAAACCAGAAAACGCCCAGGATCTGGCCAACAAGTATGCGAAAAATGCGAAAGTATGAGCCAGATGATGGCAAATACCAGACCTAACCCCGACCTAACCGGTGTTATCCTCTAAAATATAGATCGAATCCAGGATCAACTCACTGTTTCAGTGTGGTACCACATTACTACGTGATCCAAACCAGGAAACGCCCAGGATCTGGCCAACAGGTATGCGAAAAAGGCGAAAGTATGAGCCAGATGATGGCAAATACCAGACCTATCCCAAACCTAACCAGTGCTACCCTCTAATATATAGATGGAATCCAGGATTACTTCACTGTTTCAGTGCGGTACCACACTACTACCTATTCCAACCCAGAAAACGCCCAGGATCTGGCCAACAAGTAGGTGAAAAATGCGAAAGTATGAGCCAGATGATGGCAATTACCAGACCTAACCCTGACCTAACCAGTGTTATCCTCTAAAATATAGATTGAATCTAAGATAAACTCACTGTTTCAGTGTGGTACCACATTACTACGTGATCCATAACAGAAAACGCCCAGGATCTGGCCAACAAGTAGGCGAAAAATTCGAAAGTATGAGCCAGATGATGGCAATTACCATACCTAACCAAGACCTAGCCGGTGTTATCCTCTGAAATATAGATAGAATCCAGGTCTAACTCACTGTTGCAGTGTGGTCCCACATTACTACGTGACCCAAACCAGAAAACGCCCAGGATCTGGCCAACAAGTATGCGAAAAATGCCAAAGCATGAGCCAGATGATGGCAAATACCAGACCTAACCCTGACCTAACCGGTGTTATCCTCTAAGATATAGATTCAATCCAGGTTTAACTCACTGTTGCAGTGTGGTACCACATTACTACGAGACCCAAACCAGAAAACGCCCAGGATCTGGCCAACAAGTATGCGAAAAAGGCGAAAGTATGGGCCAGATGATGGCAAATACCAGACCTAACACTGACCTAACCAGTGTTATCTTCTAAAATATAGATCGAATCCAGGATCAAATCACTGTTTCAGAGTGGTTCTACATTACTACGTGATCCAAACCAGAAAACGCCCAGGATCTGGCCAACAAGTATGCGAAAAATGCGAAAGTATGGGCCAGATGATGTCAAATACCATACCTAACCCTGACCTAACCGGTGTTATCCTATAAGATATAGATTGAATCCAGGTTTAACTCACTGTTGCAGTGTGGTACCACATTACTACGAGACCCAAACCAAAAAACGCCCAGGATCTCGCCAACAAGTATGCGAAAAATGCGAAAGTATGAGCCAGATGATGGCAAATACCAGACCTAACCCTGACCTAACCAGTGTTATCCTCTAAAATATAGATTGAATCTAAGATAAACTCACTGTTTCAGTGTGGTACCACATTACTACGTGATCCAAACCAGGAAACGCCCAGGATCTGGCCAACATTTATACGTAATATGCGAAAGTATGGGCCAGATAATATCAAATACCAGACCTAACCCAAACCTAACCGGTGTTACCCTCTAATATATAGATCATATCCAGGATTAATTCACTGTTTCAGTGTGGCATCACACTACTACGTGATCCAACCCAGAAATCGCCCAGGATCTGGCCAAAAAGTATGCGAAGAGAGCGATAGTATGAGGCAGACGATGGCAAATACCAGACCTAACCCTGACCTAACCGGTGTTATCCTCTAAAATAAAGATTGAATCCAGGTTTAACTCACTGTTTGAGTGTGGTGCCACTTTACTACATGATCCAAACCAGAAAACGCCCAGGATCTGGCCAACAAGTATGCGAAAAATGCGAAAGTATGAGCCAGATGATGGCAAATACCAGACCTAACCCCGACCTAACCGGTGTTATCCTCTAAAATATAGATCGAATCCAGGATCAACTCACTGTTTCAGTGTGGTACCACATTACTACGTGATCCAAACCAGGAAACGCCCAGGATCTGGCCAACAGGTATGCGAAAAAGGCGAAAGTATGAGCCAGATGATGGCAAATACCAGACCTATCCCAAACCTAACCAGTGCTACCCTCTAATATATAGATGGAATCCAGGATTACTTCACTGTTTCAGTGCGGTACCACACTACTACCTATTCCAACCCAGAAAACGCCCAGGATCTGGCCAACAAGTAGGTGAAAAATGCGAAAGTATGAGCCAGATGATGGCAATTACCAGACCTAACCCTGACCTAACCAGTGTTATCCTCTAAAATATAGATTGAATCTAAGATAAACTCACTGTTTCAGTGTGGTACCACATTACTACGTGATCCATAACAGAAAACGCCCAGGATCTGGCCAACAAGTAGGCGAAAAATTCGAAAGTATGAGCCAGATGATGGCAATTACCATACCTAACCAAGACCTAGCCGGTGTTATCCTCTGAAATATAGATAGAATCCAGGTCTAACTCACTGTTGCAGTGTGGTCCCACATTACTACGTGACCCAAACCAGAAAACGCCCAGGATCTGGCCAACAAGTATGCGAAAAATGCGAAAGTATGAGCCAGATGATGGCAAATACCAGACCTAACCCTGACCTAACCAGTGTTATCCTCTAAAATATAGATTGAATCTAAGATAAACTCACTGTTTCAGTGTGGTACCACATTACTACGTGATCCATAACAGAAAACGCCCAGGATCTGGCCAACAAGTAGGCGAAACATGCGAAAGTATGAGCCAGATGATGGCAAATACCAGACCTAACCCTGACCTAACCGGTGTTATCCGCTAAAATATAGATAGAATCCAGGTCTAACTCACTGTTGCAGTGTGGTCCCACATTACTACGTGACCCAAACCAGAAAACGCCCAGGATCTGGCCAACAAGTATGCGAAAAATGCGAAAGTATGAGCCAGATGATGGCAAATACCAGACCTAACCCTGACCTAACCAGTGTTATCCTCTAAAATATAGATTGAATCTAAGATAAACTCACTGTTTCAGTGTGGTACCACATTACTACGTGATCCAAACCAGGAAACGCCCAGCATCTGGCCAACAGGTATGCGAAAAAGGCGAAAGTATGAGCCAGATGATGGCAAATACCAGACCTAACCCTGACCTAACCGGTGTTATCCTATAAGATATAGATTGAATCCAGGTTTAAGTCACTGTTGCAGTGTGGTACCACATTACTACGAGACCCAAACCAAAAAACGCCCAGGATCTGGCCAACAAGTATGCGAAAAATGCGAAAGTATGAGCCAGATGATGGCAATTACCATACCTAACCAAGCCCTAGCCGGTGTTATCCTCTGAAATATAGATCGAATCCAGGATCAACTCACTGTTTCAGTGTGGTACCACATTACTACGTGATCCAAACCAGAAACCGCCCAGAATCTGGCCAACAAGTATGCGAAACATGCGAAAGTATGAGCCAGATGATGGCAAATACCAGACCTAACCCTGACCTAACCGGTGTTATCCGCTAAAATATAGATTGAATCCAGGATCAACTCACTGTTTCAGTGTGGAACCACATTACTACGTGTTCCAAACCAGAAAACGCCCAGGATCTGGCCCTCAAGTATGCGAAAAATGCCAAAGCATGAGCCAGATGACGGCAAATACCGTACCTAACCCTGACCTGACCGGTGTTATCCTCTAAAATATAGATTGAATCTAAGATAAACTCACTGTTTCAGT
>NW_027488531.1:0-6676 GCF_051014445.1 Colletes latitarsis | reverse complement strand
AACCTGTTCTGGATAAATATTTTAGAGGATAACGCATCTTAGGTCTGGGTTAGGTCTAAGATTTGCCCTCATCAGGCTCACAGTTTCGCGTTTTTCACATACTTGTTAAACAGATCCAGGGTTTTTTCTGGTTTGGATCACGTAGTAATGTGGTACCACACTAAAACATTCAATTAAACCTGGTCTTGATAAATATTTTGGAGGATAACGCATGTTAGGTTTGGGTTAGGTCTAGGATTTGTCCTCATCAGGCTCATACATTCGCATATTTCTCATACTTCATGGCTAGATCCTGGGCTGTTTCTGGATTGAATCACGTAGTAATGTGGGACCACACTGAAACAGTCAATTAAACCTGGTTTCGATCAATATTTTAGAGGATAACGCAAGTTAGGTCTGGCATAGTTCTGGGATGCGCCCTCATCAGGCTCATACTTTCGCATTCTTCTCATACTTGTTGAACTGATCCTGGGTTTTTTCTGGTTTGGATCACGTAGTAATGTGGTACCACACTGAAACAGACGATTGAACCTGGTTTCGATCAATATCTTAGAGGATAACGAAAGTTAAGTCTGGGATTGGTCTGGGATTTGACCTCATCAGGCTCATACTTTCGCGTTTTTCACATACTTGTTGAACAGATCCTGGGTTTTTTCTGGTTTGGATCCCGTAGTAGTGTGGTACCACACTGAAACAGTCCATCAAACCTGGTTTCGCTGAATATTTTAGAGGATAACGCATGTTAGGTCAAGGTTAGGTCTAAGATTTGCCCTCATCAGGCTCACAGTTTCGAGTTTTTCACATACTTGTTGAACAGATCCTGGGTTTTTTCTGGTTTGGATCACGAAGTAGTGTGGTACCACACTGAAACAGTCCATTAAACCTGGTTTCGCTCAATATTTTAGAGAATAACGCATGTTAGGTCTAGGTTAGGTCTGGGATTTGCTCTCATTAGGCTCATTCTTTCGCATTTTTCTCATACTTGATGGCTAGATCATGGGCTTTTTCTGGATTGCATCACGTAGTAATGTAGTACCACACTGACACAGTCAATGAAACCTGATTTCCATCAATATTTTAGAGGACAACGCAAGTTAGGTCTAGGTAAGGCCTGAGATTTTCACTGATCAGACTCATACTTTCGCCTTCTTCACATACTTGTTGAACGGATCCTGGGTTTTTTCTGGTTTGGAACACGTAGTAATGTGGTACCACACTGAAACATTCAATTAAACCTGGTCTTGATAAATATTTTAGAGAATAACGCATGTTAGGTCTGGGTTAGTTCTAGGATTTGCCCTCATCAGGATCATACTTTCGCATATTTCTCATACTTCATGGCTAGATCCTGGGCTGTTTCTGCATTGTATCACGTAGTAATGTGGTACCACGCTGAAACAGTCAATTAAACCTGGTTTCGATCAATATTTTAGAAAATAACGCAAGTTAGGTCTGGGATAGGTCTAGGATTTGCCCTCATCAGGCTCTTACTATCGCATATTTCTCATACTTCATGGCTAGATCCTGGGCTATTTCTGGATTGGATCACGTAGTAAAGTGGTACCACACTGAAACATTCAATGAAACCTGTTCTGGATAAATATTTTAGAGGATAACGCATCTTAGGTCTGGGTTAGGTCTAAGATTTGCCCTCATCAGGCTCACAGTTTCGCGTTTTTCACATGCTTGTTAAACAGATCCTGGGTTTTTTCTGGTTTGGATCACGAAGTAGTGTGGTACCACACTGAAAGAGTCCATTAAACCTGGTTTCGCTCAATATTTTAGAGGATAACGCATGTTAGGTCTAGGTTAGGTCTGGGATTTGCTCTCATTAGGCTCATTCTTTCGCATATTTCTCATACTTGATGGCTAGATCATGGGCTTTTTCTGGATTGCATCACGTAGTAATGTAGTACCACACTGACACAGTCAATGAAACCTTATTTCCATCAATATTTTAGAGGACAACGCAAGTTAGGTCTAGGTAAGGCCTGAGATTTTCACTGATCAGACTCATACTTTCGCCTTCTTCACATACTTGTTGAACGGATCCTGGGTTTTTTCTGGTTTGGAACACGTAGTAATGTGGTACCACACTGAAACATTCAATTAAACCTGGTCTTGATAAATATTTTAGAGAATAACGCATGTTAGGTCTGGGTTAGTTCTAGGATTTGCCCTCATCAGGCTCTTACTATCGCATATTTCTCATACTTCATGGCTAGATCCTGGGCTATTTCTGGATTGGATCACGTAGTAAAGTGGTACCACACTGAAACATTCAATTAAACCTGGTCTTGATAAATATTTTAGAGGATAACGCATGTTAGGTCTAGGTTAGGTCTGGGATTTCCTCTCATCAGGGTCATTCTTTCGCTTATTTCTCATACTTGATGGCTAGATCCTGGGCTTTTTCTGGATTGCATCACGTAGAAATGAAGTACAACACTGAAACAGTCAATTAAACCTGGTTTCCATCAATATCTTAGAGGACAACGCAAGTTAGGTCTGGCATAGGTCTGGGATTCGCCCTCATCAGGCTCATACTTTCGTGTTTTTCACATACTTGTTGAACAGATCCTGGGTTTTATCTGGTTTTTATCACGTAGTAATGAAGTACAACACTGAAACAGTCAATTAAACCTGGTTTCCATCAAGATCTTAGAGAATAACGCAAGTTAAGTCTGGGACTGGTCTGGGATTTGCCCTCATCAGACTCATACTTTCGCACACTTCACATACTCGTTGAACAGATCCTGGGTTATTTTCTGGTTTGGATCACATAGTAATGTGGTACCACACTGAAACAGTCGATTAAACCAGGTTTCGATCAATATTTTTGAGGATAACGCATGTTAGGTCTAGGTTAGGCATGGGATTTTCACTCATCAGACTCATACTTTCGCATTCTTCACATACTTGTTGAACGGCTCCTGGATTTTTTCTGGTTTGGATCACGTAGTAATGTGGTACCACACTGAAACAGTCGATTAAACCTGGTTATGATCAATATTTTTGAGGATAACGCATGTTAGGTCTAGGTTAGGCATGGGATTTTCACTCATCAGACTCATACTTTCGCATTCTTCACATACTTGTTGAACGGATCCTGGATTTTTTCTGGTTTGGATCACGTAGTAATGTGGTACCACACTGAAACAGTCGATTAAACCAGGTTTCGATCAATATTTTTGAGGATAACGCATGTTAGGCTTGGGTTAGGTCTAGGATTTGCCGTCAGCAGTCTCATACTTTCGCATATCTCTCACACTTCATGGCTAGATCCTGGGCTGTTTCTGGATTGTATCACGTAGTAATGTGGTACCACGCTGAAACAGTCAATTAAACCTGGTTTCGATCAATATTTTAGAGGATAACGCAAGTTAGGTCTGGCATAGGTCTGGGATTCGCCCTCATCAGGCTCATACTTTCGCGCTTTTCACATACTTGTTGAACAGATCCTGGGTTTTTTCTGGTTTGTATCACGTAGTAGTGTGGTACCACACTGAAGCAGATCATTAAACCTGGTTTGGATGAATATTTTAGAGGATAACGCATGTAAGGTCTAGGTTAGCCCTGGGATTTCCACTCATCAGACTGATACGTTCGCATCCTTCTCATACTTGTTGAACTGATCCTGGGATTTTTCTGGTTTGGATCACGTAGTAATGTGGTACCACACTGAAACAGACGAGTAAACCTGGTTTCGATCAATATCTTAGAGGATAACGCAAGTTAAGTCTGGGATTGGTCTGGGATTTGACCTCATCAGACTCATACTTTCGCACACTTCACATACTCGTTGAACAGTTCCTGGGTTATTTTCTGGTTTGGATCACATAGTAATGTGGTACCACACTGAAACAGTCGATTAAACCAGGTTTCGATCAATATTTTTGAGAATAATTCATGTTAGGTCTAGGTTAGGTCTGGGATTTGCTCTCATCAGGCTCGTACATT
Source organism: Colletes latitarsis (assembly GCF_051014445.1). Lineage (NCBI taxonomy): Eukaryota > Metazoa > Arthropoda > Insecta > Hymenoptera > Colletidae > Colletes > Colletes latitarsis. The sequence continues at coordinate 2,716 of NW_027488531.1, read as the reverse complement.
CGCATATTTCTCATACTTGATGGGCAGATTCTGGGCTTTTTCTGGTTTGGATCACGTAGTAATGTGGTACCACACGGAAACAGACCATTAAACCTGCTTTCGATCAATATTTTAGAAGATAACGCATGTTAGGTCTAGGTTAGGCCTTGGATTTTCACTCATCAGACTCATACTTTCGCATTCTTCACATACTTGTTGAACGGATCCTGGGTTTTTACTGGTTTGGATCACGTAGTAATGCGGTACCACACTGAAACATTCAATTAAACCTGGTTTCGATCAATATTTTAGAGGATAACGCAAGTTAGGTCTGGGACAGGTCCGGGATTTGCCCTCATCAGGCTCATTCTTTCGCGTTTTTCACATACTTGTTGAACAGGTCCTGGGTTTTTTCTGGTTTGGGTCACATAGTAATGTGGTACCACACTGAAACATTGAATTAAACTTGGTCTTGATAAGCATTTTAGAGGATAACGCATCTTAGGTCTGGGTTAGGTCTAGGATTTGCCCTCATCAGGCTCATTCTTTCGCATATTTCTAATACTTGATGGCTAGATCCTGGGCTTTTTCTGGATTGCATCACGTAGTAATGATGTACAACACTGAAACAGTCAATTAAACCTGGTTTCTATCAATATTTTAGAGAATAATTCATGTTAGGTCTAGGTTAGGTCTGGGATTTGCTCTCATCAGGCACATTCTTTCGCATATTTCTCATACTTGATGGCTAGATCCTGGGCTGTTTCTGGATTGTATGACGTAGTAATGTGGTACCACACTGAAACAGTCAATTAAACCTGGTTTCGATCAATATTTTAGAGGATAACGCAAGTTAGGTCTGGATTAGGCCTGGGATTTGCCCTCATCAGGGTCATACTTTCGCAGTTTTAACATACATGTTGACCTGATCGAGGGTTTTTTCTGCTTCGGATCACGTAGTAAAGTGGTACCACACTGAAACATTCAATTAAACCTGGTCTTGATAAATATCTTAGAGGATAACGCATGTTAGGTCTAGGTTAGGTCTGGGATTTGCTCTCATCAGGCTCATTCTTTCGCATATTTCTCATACTTGATGGCTAGATACTGGGCTTTTTCTGGATTGCATCACGTAGTAATGAAGTACAACACTGAAACAGTCAATTAAACCTGGTTTCCATCAATATCTTAGAGGACAACGCAAGTTAGGTCTGGCATAGGTCTGGGATTGGCCCTCATCAGGCTCATACTTTCGCGTTTTTCACATACTTGTTGAACAGATCCTGGGTTATTTCTGGTTTGTATCACGTAGTAATGAAGTACCACACTGAAACAGTCCATTAAACCTGGTTTCGATCAATATTTTAGAGGATAACGCATGTTATGTCTAGGTTAGGCCTGTGATTTGCCCTCATCAGACACATACTTTCGCATTCTCCACATACTTGCTGAACAGATCCTGGGATTTTTCAGGTTTGGATCACGTAGTAATGTGGTACCACACTGAAACATTCAATTAAACCTGGTCTTGATAAATATTTTTCAGGATAACGCATGGTAGGTCTGGGTTACGTCTAGGATTTGCCCACATCAGGCTCATACTTTCGCATATTTCTCATACTTCATGGCTAGATCCTGGGCTGTTTCTGGTTTGTATCACGTAGTAATGTGGTACCACGTTGAAACTGTCAATTAAACCTGGTTTCGATCAATATTTTAGAGGATAACGCAAGTTAGGTCTGGCATAGGTCTGGGATTCGCCCTCATCACGCTCATACTTTCGCGTTTTTCACATACTTGTTGAACAGATCCGGGGTTTTTTCTGGTTTGTATCACGTAGTAGTGTGGTACCACACTGAACCAGTCCATTAGACCTGGTTTGGATCAATTGTTTAGAGGATAACGCATGCTAGGTCTAGGTTAGCCCTGGGATTTTCACTCATCAGACTCATACTTTCGCATTCCTCTCATACTTGTTGAACTGATCCTGGGATTTTTCTGGTTTGGATCACGTAGTAATGTGGTACCACACTGAAACAGTCGATTAAACCTGGTTTCGATCAATATTTTAGAGAATAATTCATGTTAGGTCTAGGTTAGGTCTGGGATTTGCTCTCATCAGGCTCGTTCTTTCGCATATTTCTCACACTTGATGGCTAGATCCTGGGCTTTTTCTGGATTGCATCACGTAGTAATGAAGTACAACACTGAAACAGTCAATTAAACCTGGTTTCCATCAATATCTTAGAGGACAACGCAAGTTAGGTCTGGGATAGGTCTGGGATTCGACCTCATCAGACTCATACTTTCGCACACTTCACATACTCGTTGAACAGATCCTGGGTTATTTTCTGGTTTGGATCACATAGTAATGTGGTACCACACTGAAACAGTCGATTAACCCTGGTTTCGATCAATATTTTAGAGAATAATTCATGTTAGGTCTAGGTTAGGTCTGGGATTTGCTCTCATCAGGCTCATTCTCTCGCATATTTCTCATACTTGATGGCTAGATCCTGGGCTGTTTCTGGATTGTATGACGTAGTAATGTGGTACCACGCTGAAACAGCGAATTAAACCTGGTTTCGATCAATATTTTAGAGGATAACGCAAGTTAGGTCTAGGTTAGGCCTGGGACTTGCCCTCATCAGGCTCATACTTTCGCATATTTCTCATACTTCATGGCTAGATCCTGGGCTGTTTCTGGATTGTATCACGTAGTAACGTGGTACCACGC
>NW_027488530.1:0-6756 GCF_051014445.1 Colletes latitarsis | reverse complement strand
AGATTTTTCAAAAAAAAATATTATTTTATCTTTAATTTCCAAAATTAATAGTTTTAAATAAACTATTTTTTGTTAATTTATAAATGATAATTTTAATTTTAAAATGATAATAATAATACCAAAAATAATAATTTTAATTAAATTAATTATTGTTTCAAATTTAATTATATTAATTAGATTTTCAATAATAAAAGTTAATTTACACCCATTAATATTTATAATAATTTTAGTTTTTTATATTATAAATATATTATTATTAATTAATTTAGATATAAATATAAATATATATAGTTATATAATTTTTATTTCAATAATTGGAGGATTAATAATTATATTTATATATTTTACTAGATTAATTAATAATTATAAGATAATTATATTTACTTATGAATATTATTCAATTTTATTAATATATATTATTATAATTTTAATTATAATTTATACATATTATAATTATATTTCAATTGATTTTATAATAAATAAAATTATATTTAAAAATATTAATTATTCAATTAAATTATTATATAAATTTCCTAATTGTATTTTTATTTTTATTTCAATTACTTATTTAATTTATTGTTTAAATTTAATTATAAAAATATCATTAATTAAATTTAAATCATTACGAAAAATTAAAAATTAATAATATAAAAAATATTATATTTAATTAATGAAAAATAAATTCATTAAATTATTTAAAGTTAATTCATTACTTAAAATTTTTAATAATTCATTAATTATTTTACCAACTCCATTAAATATTAATATTTTATGAAATTTTGGATCATTATTAGGATTATATTTAATAATTCAGATTATTTCAGGGTTATTATTATCATTACATTATTGTCCAAATATTAATTATGCTTTTGAAAGAGTTATTCATATTATAAAAGATGTTAATAAAGGTTGATTAATTCGTTTAATTCATATAAATGGAGCTTCAATATATTTTATTTGTATATATATACATATTGGACGAAATATCTATTATCATTCATTTAAATCAATTAATGTATGATTTATTGGAATTATAATTTTATTACTTTCTATAGCTACGGCTTTTTTAGGGTATGTATTACCATGAGGACAAATATCTTTTTGAGGTGCAACTGTAATTACAAATTTATTATCCGCATTACCATATATTGGGCAAGATATTGTTGAATGAATTTGAGGAGGATTTTCAATTAATAATGCAACATTAAATCGTTTTTATTCATTTCATTTTATTTTACCTTTAATTATTATATTTATAGTAATTTTACATTTATTTTATTTACATTTAAATGGATCAAATAACCCAATAGGTATAGATAGTAATATCTATAAAATTCCTTTTTATCCTTATTTTTTCATTAAAGATATTATAGGATTCATTTTAATTTTATATATTAATTTTATTATTGTTACACAAATTCCTTATTATTTAAGTGACCCAGATAATTTTATTATAGCAAATTCTATAATTACACCAGAACATATTAAACCAGAATGATATTTTTTATTTGCATATTCAATTTTACGAGCTATTCCAAATAAATTAGGAGGAGTATTAATGTTATTTATATCAATTTTAATTTTATATTTTTTACCAATTATTAATAATTATAATATTAAATCAAGTAAATTTTATCCAATTAATAAAATTATGTTTTGAATATTTGTTAATGTATTTATTTTATTAACTTGATTAGGTAGTCAATTAATTGAATATCCTTACACTAATTTAAGACAATTATTTTCATTATTATATTTCTCATATTTTTTATTAAATTCAATATTTAATAAATTTTGAGATAATATTATTATATTAAAATTTTAAATAAAATAAACATAAAATTTTAAGTTTATGAGCTTGAATTAAGCATATATTTTGAAAATATAAGATAGAATATTATAAACTTCTATAAACTTAAATTTTATAATAATAATTATATTTATATAATTATTAAATTACAAATTAAAAATTTATTTAATATTTTAATTTATAATATAATATTAGAAAATTGTTTAAATATAAAAATAAAAAATAAATATATTAAAGTTATAGGTAAAAAAGTTTTTCAACATAAATATATTAATTCATCATATCGAATACGAGGTAAAACTCCACGTATTCAAATAATTAATAATAAATGAAAATAATAAATTAATAAAAATTTAATTGAATATATATCAAATCCAAAAAATATAATACTTAAAATTATTCTTGCAAATCTAATTCTTAAATATTCAGCTATAAAAATTATAGTAAATTGTCTTCTAAAATATTCAGTATTAAATCCAGAAATTAATTCTGATTCACCTTCAATTAAATCAAATGGTGTACGATTTAATTCTATTAATATATTTAATATAAATATTAAATATAAAGGAAATAAAAGAATGCAAAATTTAATATATTTTTGAAAAATAATAAAATTGTAAAAAGATATATTTTCAGTTAATAATATTATAATTAATAATATTAAGAATAATCTAATTTCATAAGAAATAGATTGTGCAATAGATCGAATTGATCCTAACATAGAATAGTTAGAATTTGAAGATCATCCTATAATTATTATAGGAAAAACACTAAATCTTAAAATTCTTAATATAAATAAAATTGAAAAATTATTATTATATAAATTAAAATAAAAAGGTGTTACTAATCATAATATAAAAGATAAAATTAAAATTAATATAGGACAAAATATATATTGATAAAAATTTGAATTTTTTAAAATAAAAAATTCTTTAAATAATAATTTTATAGCATCATTAATTGGTTGAAATAATCCTATAAATCCAGATTTATTTGGACCTTTTCGATCTTGAATATAACCTAAAATTTTTCGTTCATATAATGTTAAAAATGCAACAGCTATTAAATTTATTAAAATTAATAAAAATAAATAAATTAAACTTATATATATATAATTTAATAAAGAATAAATTATTATTTATATAATAAATTATATTTATACTAAATTCTAAATTTAATTGCACTAATTTGCTAAAATAATTAATAAAAATATTTATTAATTAATAAAAAATTATTTTAAATATAGAGTCCTTTCGTACAAAAATATTTATTTTTATTAAAGATAGAAACCGATCTGGCTTACGCCGATCTGAACTCAAATCATGTAAGATTTTAAAAGTCGAACAGACTTAATTTTTAAACTACTGCATTTAAAATTTATCTTAATTCAACATCGAGGTTGTAATCATCTTTATTAATATGATCTTTCCAAAGATATTACACTGTTATCCCTAAGGTAATTTATCTATTAATTTTTAATAAAATTCATTTATTTAAACAATAATTATTGATTATTAATTATTTTAAAGTTTAATAAATTTAAATATCCTCCCAATAAAATATAATTTTATTAATATCAATTTAAAATATTAATATTAATAAAATTATATAAAATTCTATAGGGTCTTATCGTCCCTTAATATTATTTAAGCATTTTTACTTAAAATTAAAATTTAATTTTTATAATAAAGATAGTTTATATTTCATTAACTCTTTCATACAAGATTCCAATTAAAAACCTATTTATTATGCTACCTTTGTACAGTCAAAATACTGCAGCTATTTAAAATTTAATTCATTGAGCAGAATTGACTTTAAATTATTAACAAAAAGACATGTTTTTGATAAACAGGTGAATATAATTTTTGCTTAATTCCTATATTATATTTATAAATTAAATAAATATATTAATATAATAAAATTTACTAATTTTATCATTATAAATTAATTTAATTTAATTTTAATTAATTTTTTTTTATTAATTTATATTTTATTAATAAATCTTTAAATATTTAAATTTTATAAATTATTAAATTTTTTTTAATATTAACAAATTTTATGAATATAAATATATTTAAATAAATATTTTAAATAATAATTTTAAAATTAAAGTTTATCCCATAATTTTTTTATATTTAATAAATTTTATTTTATTATAAAATAAATTTTTATTAAATATATGAATTAAATTCATTTCAAAAAAAACTAGATATCAATAAAATCGAATAACGTATAATTTCTAAATAAATATTAATAATTAATTATTTTACATAAAAAATTATATTTATTTAGCTCTTTTATTTTCGAGAAATATATATATATATATAATTATAATTAATAAACCCTGATACAAAAGGTACAAAAATAATTTTTTTTTTTATTTAAAATTATTTAAAACTTTTACAATACTTATTAATATAAAAAATTTATTTAAAATATTTACTTAAACAAATTTATATTTAAAATTACTTTAATTATTATTAAATTAAATTAAACTTTAAAATAATATATATATATATATATATATATTATATATATATTATATATATAAAATAAATATTTTTAGAATAAAAATTATTATTTAAATTTATTTAAAAATAAATTATTAATTAATTATTTACTCTTAAACTAAAAACATTTTCCAATACTTTTACTTTGTTACGACTTTTTCCAATTTTTATATGAAAATGACGGGCGATTTGTACATTAAATTTACAACTTTCAATAATTTTAATTTAAAATTATTTACTTTTAAATCCTTTTTAAAATTTATATTAAAATAAATTATCCTTAAATATAAATTTTATTGTAACTCATTAAATCTTAATTATTCTACATTTTGATTTGAATTATAATTTAAATTAAATTTAATAAAAATATTTTTATTAAAATTTTTAAAAACAACAATACATAAAAATTAAATTAAGTAAATCTTATCGTGGATCATCAAATTAATTCACAAGTTCCTCTAAAATATTATTTAACCGCCAAATATTTTAATTTTAATGATTAACATTTAATAATCAATTGCATAATTTCTTTTTTAATAATAGGGTATCTAATCCTAGTTTTTAATAAAATTTACAAAATAACTAAATTTAATAAATAAATTTAAAATTATATTATTATTTCACTAAAATTATAATTAATTATTTATTTAATTTTTTTTTATTAAATTTATTTAAAATTGTTATTATTAATTTATAGATGTAGTTTAACCGCAGATGCTGGCACTAAATTATCTTCTATTAATTTTTTTTCCCTAAATAAAATTTTCATTTATTTTTTAATTATAAAATTTAAATAATTTTTATAAATTTTATTTAAAAATTCATAATAAAAAAAAAATTTATATAAATATTAAAATAATTAATTAATAATAAAACTAAAATTAAATTTTTATTAAAACTTTTAATTTTTAATTAAATCTTTTCATCGTAATAGAAAAATTTTATAATAAACTAAAATTTTATCAATTGAATGATTTTAATTTCATTATTAAGTAAATTTTTTTATACATCCTAGTAATTTCACTATAATTTTACTATAACTCTGATAATTAAATATTCACTCAATTTCAATGATCAGATGAAATTGAATGATTTTAATTTCATTATTAAGTAAATTTTTTTATACATCCTAGTAATTTCACTATAATTTTACTATAACTCTGATAATTAAATATTCACTCAATTTCAATGATCAGATGAAATTGAATGATTTTAATTTCATTATTAAGTAAATTTTTTTATACATCCTAGTAATTTCACTATAATTTTACTATAACTCTGATAATTAAATATTCACTCAATTTCAATGATCAGATGAAATTGAATGATTTTAATTTCATTATTAAGTAAATTTTTTTATACATCCTAGTAATTTCACTATAATTTTACTATAACTCTGATAATTAAATATTCACTCAATTTCAATGATCAGATGAAATTGAATGATTTTAATTTCATTATTAAGTAAATTTTTTTATACATCCTAGTAATTTCACTATAATTTTACTATAACTCTGATAATTAAATATTCACTCAATTTCAATGATCAGATGAAATTGAATGATTTTAATTTCATTATTAAGTAAATTTTTTTATACATCCTAGTAATTTCACTATAATTTTACTATAACTCTGATAATTAAATATTCACTCAATTTCAATGATCAGATGAAATTGAATGATTTTAATTTCATTATTAAGTAAATTTTTTTATACATCCTAGTAATTTCACTATAATTTTACTATAACTCTGATAATTAAATATTCACTCAATTTCAATGATCAGATGAAATTGAATGATTTTAATTTCATTATTAAGTAAATTTTTTTATACATCCTAGTAATTTCACTATAATTTTACTATAACTCTGATAATTAAATATTCACTCAATTTCAATGATCAGATGAAATTGAATGATTTTAATTTCATTATTAAGTAAATTTTTTTATACATCCTAGTAATTTCACTATAATTTTACTATAACTCTGATAATTAAATATTCACTCAATTTCAATGATCAGATGAAATTGAATGATTTTAATTTCATTATTAAGTAAATTTTTTTATACATCCTAGTAATTTCACTATAATTTTACTATAACTCTGATAATTAAATATTCACTCAATTTCAATGATCAGATGAAATTGAATGATTTTAATTTCATTATTAAGTAAATTTTTTTATACATCCTAGTAATTTCACTATAATTTTACTATAACTCTGATAATTAAATATTCACTCAATTTCAATGATCAGATGAAATTGAATGATTTTAATTTCATTATTAAGTAAATTTTTTTATACATCCTAGTAATTTCACTATAATTTTACTATAACTCTGATAATTAAATATTCACTCAATTTCAATGATCAGATGAAATTGAATGATTTTAATTTCATTATTAAATAAATTTTTTTATACATCCTAGTAATT
>NW_027488529.1:0-7360 GCF_051014445.1 Colletes latitarsis | reverse complement strand
CGGCACAGACTATCTACTGGTTCCCACAATGTTCGCGAAGCTTGATTTGTGGAGGAAATAAATAACATAACACCTATTTACGAACACAATACTTTATTAACAACTATGCGTACAAAGATAACACGTGTTAGCAAAAAAAAATTGAAGGCGTCATAATTTTGCGTTCATGCATTATGATGTATTCTTTTACACTATTTTGCGCTCTTTTCGTACTCTTTCATATAGAGTTTAAACTCGTAATCTCGAACTCTTGTATACTCTGATCATGCATTCATACCGTTAGGGGAAGGAGGTTTGAAAATTCCTCGCCTAACGGGGGTCCGGATCTCGAGAGAAGGAACTGACGGAAAATAAGCGGTACGATTATAATTTTATTTTCGCTTGATCGCCTTATGCTACTAAGCCGTTTATTTCGTTAAATGTGACTCTTAAATACAAACGATAGAAGAAATTGGGGAAGAAACTCAGACGTCTGGCTGACGTCTAGAAAAAAATCCTCGCGTCGATGAATAGAGGGAGGTTGTAAGGCTGCAACCGTCACCCGGTCCTCGGTCCCTTACCGTCTTCGTATGTGCGTAGGAAACACAGTGTGGTGCAGTCTTTCAACGGCGTATTAGTACTAATGTTCAGTTGCATACTCTCAGTTGATCCAGTTCTCTCCTTGCAATGTACAGTGCAGTATACCATTTGTTTTTTCCTTTTTTTTTTTTTTTCTTTGGGGAATTCCAATAAGCATTTACATCATATCGTTGATCAATATTTCTTCAATTCTTCAGTGGCCAATACACACAGTGTATTCTAACGGTGCGTTCGCATATATGGAAATCTGAAATGCTGTGCTATTCGCGCATTTCTTCACCTCGATCTTGATTTTTGCCGAGAATTATCGTAACCGAAATCTCAAATGCTGTGCTATTTGCGCATTTCTTCACCTCGATCTTGATTTTGCCGGGAATTATCGTAACCGAAATCGGAATGGTAATATAGAGTCGTTTCAGGTACGTTACGATCCACTGAACCGCTAATGATATGCTTGCTCGAATGCTGGTAAACATCGACATGGTTCAGATGCTTGAAAGGGAAAATGAAGAGCGTTCTTATTTGGTCAAAATGTAATATAAAGAAAAACATACTTATTGTTGATGAATACGTCTGGTGTACTCGGAGCTGCCACATAAATTGTTCTACTGCTTTTTCTGCTTTTTATACTATATTTATAGTCATTTTAAAGATTTTGTGATTGAAAATGTGAAAGGTATGAGAAAGGAAAATTACCTATATTCTGTCTGTCTTGTCCTATCTTCGCATGTTCATTCATCGATTCCAATCAGCATTTACATCATATCGTTGACCAATATTCCTTCAATTCTTCAGTGGCCAATACACACAGTCCATCCTAACGATGCGTTCGGGTATATGGAAATCTCAAATGCTGTGCTATTTGCGCATTTCTTCACCTCGATCTTGATTTTGCTGAGAATTACTGTGACCGAAATCGGAATGGTAATATAGAGTCGTTTCAGGTACGTTACGATCCACTGAACCGCTAATGATATGCTTGCTCGAATGCTGGTAAACATCGACATGGTTCAGATGCTTGAAAGGAAAAATGAAGAGCGTTCTTATTTGGTCAAAATGTAATATAAAGAAAACTGCTTACGGTTGATGATTATGTCGCGCGTACTCAGTGCTGCCTACTTCCTCCGGTACACCGATCACGTTGTCCCACATGAATTGTTCTACTCCTGCTTCTTCTTCTTTAAAAGTCATTTTAAATATTGCGACATTGAAATGTGAAAAGGTATGAAAAAAAAGATTCCCAATATTTTATCTGTCTTGTGGTATCTTCGCATGTCCATTCATCGATGCCATCATTCGCATCGTCCCGAAAACGAAGATGCGTCCCAGAATCGGCACAGTCCATCTACTACTAGTAGATGGACTGTGCCGATTCTGGGACGCATCTTCGTTTTCGGGACGATGCGAATGATGGCATCGATGAATGGACATGCGAAGATACCACAAGACAGATAAAATATTGGGAATCTTTTTTTTCATACCTTTTCACATTTCAATGTCGCAATATTTAAAATGACTTTTAAAGAAGAAGAAGCAGGAGTAGAACAATTCATGTGGGACAACGTGATCGGTGTACCGGAGGAAGTAGGCAGCACTGAGTACGCGCGACATAATCATCAACCGTAAGCAGTTTTCTTTATATTACATTTTGACCAAATAAGAACGCTCTTCATTTTTCCTTTCAAGCATCTGAACCATGTCGATGTTTACCAGCATTCGAGCAAGCATATCATTAGCGGTTCAGTGGATCGTAACGTACCTGAAACGACTCTATATTACCATTCCGATTTCGGTCACAGTAATTCTCAGCAAAATCAAGATCGAGGTGAAGAAATGCGCAAATAGCACAGCATTTGAGATTTCCATATACCCGAACGCATCGTTAGGATGGACTGTGTGTATTGGCCACTGAAGAATTGAAGGAATATTGGTCAACGATATGATGTAAATGCTGATTGGAATCGATGAATGAACATGCGAAGATAGGACAAGACAGACAGAATATAGGTAATTTTCCTTTCTCATACCTTTCACATTTTCAATCACAAAATCTTTAAAATGACTATAAATATAGTATAAAAAGCAGAAAAAGCAGTAGAACAATTTATGTGGCAGCTCCGAGTACACCAGACGTATTCATCAACAATAAGTATGTTTTTCTTTATATTACATTTTGACCAAATAAGAACGCTCTTCATTTTCCCTTTCAAGCATCTGAACCATGTCGATGTTTACCAGCATTCGAGCAAGCATATCATTAGCGGTTCAGTGGATCGTAACGTACCTGAAACGACTCTATATTACCATTCCGATTTCGGTTACGATAATTCCCGGCAAAATCAAGATCGAGGTGAAGAAATGCGCAAATAGCACAGCATTTGAGATTTCGGTTACGATAATTCTCGGCAAAAATCAAGATCGAGGTGAAGAAATGCGCGAATAGCACAGCATTTCAGATTTCCATATATGCGAACGCACCGTTAGAATACACTGTGTGTATTGGCCACTGAAGAATTGAAGAAATATTGATCAACGATATGATGTAAATGCTTATTGGAATTCCCCAAAGAAAAAAAAAAAAAAAGGAAAAAACAAATGGTATACTGCACTGTACATTGCAAGGAGAGAACTGGATCAACTGAGAGTATGCAACTGAACATTAGTACTAATACGCCGTTGAAAGACTGCACCACACTGTGTTTCCTACGCACATACGAAGACGGTAAGGGACCGAGGACCGGGTGACGGTTGCAGCCTTACAACCTCCCTCTATTCATCGACGCGAGGATTTTTTTCTAGACGTCAGCCAGACGTCTGAGTTTCTTCCCCAATTTCTTCTATCGTTTGTATTTAAGAGTCACATTTAACGAAATAAACGGCTTAGTAGCATAAGGCGATCAAGCGAAAATAAAATTATAATCGTACCGCTTATTTTCCGTCAGTTCCTTCTCTCGAGATCCGGACCCCCGTTAGGCGAGGAATTTTCAAACCTCCTTCCCCTAACGGTATGAATGCATGATCAGAGTATACAAGAGTTCGAGATTACGAGTTTAAACTCTATATGAAAGAGTACGAAAAGAGCGCAAAATAGTGTAAAAGAATACATCATAATGCATGAACGCAAAATTATGACGCCTTCAATTTTTTTTTGCTAACACGTGTTATCTTTGTACGCATAGTTGTTAATAAAGTATTGTGTTCGTAAATAGGTGTTATGTTATTTATTTCCTCCACAAATCAAGCTTCGCGAACATTGTGGGAACCAGTAGATAGTCTGTGCCGATTCTGGGACGAGTAGTAGATGGACTGTGCCGATTCTGGGACGCATCTTCGTTTTCGGGACGATGCGAATGATGGCATCGATGAATGGACATGCGAAGATACCACAAGACAGATAAAATATTGGGAATCTTTTTTTTCATACCTTTTCACATTTCAATGTCGCAATATTTAAAATGACTTTTAAAGAAGAAGAAGCAGGAGTAGAACAATTCATGTGGGACAACGTGATCGGTGTACCGGAGGAAGTAGGCAGCACTGAGTACGCGCGACATAATCATCAACCGTAAGCAGTTTTCTTTATATTACATTTTGACCAAATAAGAACGCTCTTCATTTTTCCTTTCAAGCATCTGAACCATGTCGATGTTTACCAGCATTCGAGCAAGCATATCATTAGCGGTTCAGTGGATCGTAACGTACCTGAAACGACTCTATATTACCATTCCGATTTCGGTCACAGTAATTCTCAGCAAAATCAAGATCGAGGTGAAGAAATGCGCAAATAGCACAGCATTTGAGATTTCCATATACCCGAACGCATCGTTAGGATGGACTGTGTGTATTGGCCACTGAAGAATTGAAGGAATATTGGTCAACGATATGATGTAAATGCTGATTGGAATCGATGAATGAACATGCGAAGATAGGACAAGACAGACAGAATATAGGTAATTTTCCTTTCTCATACCTTTCACATTTTCAATCACAAAATCTTTAAAATGACTATAAATATAGTATAAAAAGCAGAAAAAGCAGTAGAACAATTTATGTGGCAGCTCCGAGTACACCAGACGTATTCATCAACAATAAGTATGTTTTTCTTTATATTACATTTTGACCAAATAAGAACGCTCTTCATTTTCCCTTTCAAGCATCTGAACCATGTCGATGTTTACCAGCATTCGAGCAAGCATATCATTAGCGGTTCAGTGGATCGTAACGTACCTGAAACGACTCTATATTACCATTCCGATTTCGGTTACGATAATTCCCGGCAAAATCAAGATCGAGGTGAAGAAATGCGCAAATAGCACAGCATTTGAGATTTCGGTTACGATAATTCTCGGCAAAAATCAAGATCGAGGTGAAGAAATGCGCGAATAGCACAGCATTTCAGATTTCCATATATGCGAACGCACCGTTAGAATACACTGTGTGTATTGGCCACTGAAGAATTGAAGAAATATTGATCAACGATATGATGTAAATGCTTATTGGAATTCCCCAAAGAAAAAAAAAAAAAAAGGAAAAAACAAATGGTATACTGCACTGTACATTGCAAGGAGAGAACTGGATCAACTGAGAGTATGCAACTGAACATTAGTACTAATACGCCGTTGAAAGACTGCACCACACTGTGTTTCCTACGCACATACGAAGACGGTAAGGGACCGAGGACCGGGTGACGGTTGCAGCCCAACCTCCCTCTATTCATCGACGCGAGGATTTTTTTCTAGACGTCAGCCAGACGTCTGAGTTTCTTCCCCAATTTCTTCTATCGTTTGTATTTAAGAGTCACATTTAACGAAATAAACGGCTTAGTAGCATAAGGCGATCAAGCGAAAATAGTAGATGGACTGTGCCGATTCTGGGACGCATCTTCGTTTTCGGGACGATGCGAATGATGGCATCGATGAATGGACATGCGAAGATACCACAAGACAGATAAAATATTGGGAATCTTTTTTTTCATACCTTTTCACATTTCAATGTCGCAATATTTAAAATGACTTTTAAAGAAGAAGAAGCAGGAGTAGAACAATTCATGTGGGACAACGTGATCGGTGTACCGGAGGAAGTAGGCAGCTCCGAGTACACGCGACATAATCATCAACCGTAAGCAGTTTTCTTTATATTACATTTTGACCAAATAAGAACGCTCTTCATTTTTCCTTTCAAGCATCTGAACCATGTCGATGTTTACCAGCATTCGAGCAAGCATATCATTAGCGGTTCAGTGGATCGTAACGTACCTGAAACGACTCTATATTACCATTCCGATTTCGGTCACAGTAATTCTCAGCAAAATCAAGATCGAGGTGAAGAAATGCGCAAATAGCACAGCATTTGAGATTTCCATATACCCGAACGCATCGTTAGGATGGACTGTGTGTATTGGCCACTGAAGAATTGAAGGAATATTGGTCAACGATATGATGTAAATGCTGATTGGAATCGATGAATGAACATGCGAAGATAGGACAAGACAGACAGAATATAGGTAATTTTCCTTTCTCATACCTTTCACATTTTCAATCACAAAATCTTTAAAATGACTATAAATATAGTATAAAAAGCAGAAAAAGCAGTAGAACAATTTATGTGGCAGCTCCGAGTACACCAGACGTATTCATCAACAATAAGTATGTTTTTCTTTATATTACATTTTGACCAAATAAGAACGCTCTTCATTTTCCCTTTCAAGCATCTGAACCATGTCGATGTTTACCAGCATTCGAGCAAGCATATCATTAGCGGTTCAGTGGATCGTAACGTACCTGAAACGACTCTATATTACCATTCCGATTTCGGTTACGATAATTCCCGGCAAAATCAAGATCGAGGTGAAGAAATGCGCAAATAGCACAGCATTTGAGATTTCGGTTACGATAATTCTCGGCAAAAATCAAGATCGAGGTGAAGAAATGCGCGAATAGCACAGCATTTCAGATTTCCATATATGCGAACGCACCGTTAGAATACACTGTGTGTATTGGCCACTGAAGAATTGAAGAAATATTGATCAACGATATGATGTAAATGCTTATTGGAATTCCCCAAAGAAAAAAAAAAAAAAAGGAAAAAACAAATGGTATACTGCACTGTACATTGCAAGGAGAGAACTGGATCAACTGAGAGTATGCAACTGAACATTAGTACTAATACGCCGTTGAAAGACTGCACCACACTGTGTTTCCTACGCACATACGAAGACGGTAAGGGACCGAGGACCGGGTGACGGTTGCAGCCTTACAACCTCCCTCTATTCATCGACGCGAGGATTTTTTTCTAGACGTCAGCCAGACGTCTGAGTTTCTTCCCCAATTTCTTCTATCGTTTGTATTTAAGAGTCACATTTAACGAAATAAACGGCTTAGTAGCATAAGGCGATCAAGCGAAAATAAAATTATAATCGTACCGCTTATTTTCCGTCAGTTCCTTCTCTCGAGATCCGGACCCCCGTTAGGCGAGGAATTTTCAAACCTCCTTCCCCTAACGGTATGAATGCATGATCAGAGTATACAAGAGTTCGAGATTACGAGTTTAAACTCTATATGAAAGAGTACGAAAAGAGCGCAAAATAGTGTAAAAGAATACATCATAATGCATGAACGCAAAATTATGACGCCTTCAATTTTTTTTTGCTAACACGTGTTATCTTTGTACGCATAGTTGTTAATAAAGTATTGTGTTCGTAAATAGGTGTTATGTTATTTATTTCCTCCACAAATCAAGCTTCGCGAACATTGTGGGAACCAGTAGATAGTCTGTGCCGATT
>NW_027488528.1:0-8587 GCF_051014445.1 Colletes latitarsis | reverse complement strand
CCTGATGAGGGCAAATCCCAGGCCTAACCTAGACCTAACTTGCGTTGTCCTCTAAAATATTGATGGAAACCAGGTTTAATTGACTGTTTCAGTGTTGTACTTCATTACTACGTGATGCAATCCAGAAAAAGCCCAGGATCTAGCCATCAAGTATGAGAAATATGCGAAAGAATGAGCCTGATGAGAGCAAATCCCAGACCTAACCCAGACCTAACATGAATTATTCTCTAAAATATTAATCGAAACCAGGTTTAATTGACTGTTTCAGTGTGGTACCACATTACTACGTGATCCAATCCAGAAATAGCCCAGGATCCAGCCATGAAGTATGAGAAATATGAGAAAGTATGAGCCTGATGAGGGCAAATCCTAGATCTGACCTAGACCTAACATGCGTTATCCTCAATAATATTGATCGAAACCAGGTTTAATCGACTGTTTCAGTGTGTTACCACATTACTACGTGATCCAAACCAGAAAAAAACCCAGGATCTGATCAACGAGTATGTCAAGTGTGCGAAAGTATGAGTCTGATGAGGGCAAATCCCAGACCTATCCCAGACCTAACTTGCGATATCCTCTAAAATATTGATCGAAACCAGGTTTAATTGACTGTTTTATGTGGTACCACACTACTACGGTATCAAAACCAGGAAAAACCCAGGATCTGTTCAACAAGTATGTGAAAAACGCGAAAGTATGAGCCTGATGAGGGCAAATCCCTGACCTATCCCAGACCTAACTTGCGTTGTCCTCTAAAATATTGATGGAAACCAGGTTTAATTGACTGTTTCAGTGTGGTTCCACATTACTACGTGATCCAAACCAGAAAAAACCCAGGATCTGTTCAACATGTATGAGAAATATACGAAAGAATGACCCTGATGAGAGCAAATCCCAGACCTAACCTAGACCTAACATGAATTATTCTCTAAAATATTGATCGAAACCAGGTTTAATTGACTGTTTCAGTGTGGTCCCACATTACTACGTGATCCAAACCAGAAAAAACCCAGGATCCGTTCAACAAGTATGTGAAGAATGCGAAAGTATGAGTCTGATGAGTGAAAATCCCAGGCCTAACCTAGACCTAACATGCGCTGTCCTCTAAAATATTGATGGAAACCAGGTTTAATTGACTGTTTCAGTGTTGTACTTCATTACTACGTGATCCACTCCAGAAAAAACCCAGGATCTGTTCAACGAGTATGTGAAGTGTGCGTAGGTATGAGTCTGATGAGGGCAAATCCCAGACCTACCCCAGACCTAACTTGCGTTATCCACTAAAATATTGATCGAAACCAGGTTTAACCGACTGTTTCAGTGTGGTACCACATTACTATGTGATCCAAACCAGAAAATAACCCAGGATCTGTTCAACGAGTATGTGAAGTGTGCGAAAGTATGAGTCTGATGAGGGCAAATCCCAGACCTATGCCAGACCTAACACGCTTTATCCTCTAAAATATTTATCAAGACCAGGTTTAATTGATTGTTTCAGTGTGGACCCACATTGCTACGTGAACCAAACCAGAAAAAACCCAGGATCCGTTCAACAAGTATGTGAAAAACGCGAAAGTATGAGCCTGATGAGGGCTAATCCCAGACCTATCCCAGACCGAGCTTGCGTGATCCTGTAAAATATTGATCGAAACCAGGTTTAATTGACTGTTTTAGTGTGGTACCACATTACTACGTGAACCAAACCAGAAAAAACCCAGGATCCGTTCAACAAGTATGTGAAAAACGCGAAACTGTGAGCCTGATGAGGGCAAATCCCAGGCCTAACATAGACCTAACATGCGCTGTCCTCTAAAATATTGATGGAAACCAGGTTTAATTGACTGTTTCAGTGTTGTACTTCATTACTACGTGATCCTCTCCAGAAAAAACCCAGGATCTGTTCAACGAGAATGTGAAGTGTGCGTAGGTATGAGTCTGATGAGTGAAAATCCCAGGCCTAACCTAGACCTAACATGCGATGTCCTCAAAAATAGTGATCGAAACCTGGTTTAATCGACTGTTTCAGTGTGGTACCACATTACTATGTGATCCAAACCAGAAAATAACCCAGGATCTGTTCAACGAGTATGTGAAGTGTGCGAAAGTATGAGTCTGATGAGGTCAAATCCCAGACCAATCCCAGACTTAAATTGCGGTATCGTCTAAGATATTGATCGAAACCAGGTTTAATCGTCTGTTTCAGTGTGGTACCACATTACTACGTGATCCAAACCAGAAAAAACCCAGGATCAGTTCAACAAGTATGAGAAGAATGCGAAAGTATGAGTCTGATGAGTGGAAATCCCAGGCCTTACCTAGACCTAACTTGCGTTGTCCTCTAAAATATTAATCGAAACCAGGTTTAATTGACTGTTTCAGTGTGGTACCACATTACTACGTGATCCAATCCAGAAATAGCCCAGGATCCAGCCATGAAGTATGAGAAATATGAGAAAGTATGAGCCAGATGAGGGCAAATCCTAGACCTGACCTAGACCTAACATGCGTTATCCTCAATAATATTGATCGAAACCAGGTTTAATCGACTGTTTCAGTGTGTTACCACATTACTACGTGATCCAAACGAGAAAAAAACCCAGGATCTGTTCAACGAGTATGTGAAGTGTGCGAAAGTATGAGTCTGATGAGTGAAAATCCCAGACCTATCCCAGACCTAACTTGCGATATCCTCTAAAATATTGATCGAAACCAGGTTTAATTGACTGTTTGATTGTGGTACCACACTACTACGGGATTCAAACCAGAAAAAACCCAGGATCTGTTCAACGAGTATGTGAAAAACGCGAAAGTATGAGCCTGATGAGGGCAAATCCCAGACCTATCCCAGACCTAACTTGCGTTGTCCTCTAAAATGTTGATGGAAACCAGGTTTAATTGATTGTTTCAGTGTGGTACCACATTACTATGTGATCCAAACCAGAAAAAACCCAGGATCTGTTCAACATGTATGAGAAGAATGCGAAAGTATGAGTCTGATGAGTGAAAATCCCAGGGCTAACCTAGCCCTAACATGCGTTATCCTCTAAAATATTGATCGAAACCTGGTTTAATCGACTGTTTCAGTGTGGTACCACATTACTATGTGATCCAAACCAGAAAAAACCCAGCATCCGTTCAACAAGTATGTGAAGAATGCGAAAGTATGAGTCTGATGAGGGCAAATCCCATACCTATCCCAGACCTAACATGCGTTATCCTCTAAAATATTTATCAAGACCAGGTTAAATTGATTGTTTCAGTGTGGTCCCACAGTACAACGTGATACAAACCAGAAAAAACCCAGGATCAGTTCAAAAAGTATGTGAAGAATGCGAAAGTATGAGTCTCATGAGGGCAAATCCCATCCCTATCCCAGACCTAACATGCGTTATCCTCTAAAATATTCATCCAAACCAGGTTTAATGGACTGTTTCAGTGTGCTACCTCACTACTACGGGATCCAAACCAGAAAAAACCCAGGATCTGTTCAACAAGTATGTGAAGTGTGCGAAAGTATGAGTCTGATGAGGTCAAATCCCAGACCAATCCCAGACTTAACTTGCGTTATCCTCTAAAATATTGATCGAAACCAGGTTTAATCGACTGTTTCAGCGTGGTACCACATTACTACGTGATACAATCCAGAAATAGCCCAGGATCTAGCCATGATGTATGAGAAAGATGCGAAAGTATGAGCATGATGAGGGCAAATTCTAGAGCTGACCCAGACCTAACATGCGTTATCCTCTAAAATATTTATCAAGACCAGGTTTAATTGATTGTTTCAGTGTGGTCCCACATTACTACGTGACCCAAACCAGAAAAAACCCAGGATCCGTTCAACAAGTACGTGAAGAATGCGAAAGTATGAGTCTGACGAGTGTGAATCCCAGGCCTAACCTAGACCTAACATGCGTTATCCTCAAAAATATTGATCGAAACCTGGTTTAATCGACTGTTTCAGTGTGGTACCACATTACTATGTGATCCAAACCAGAAAGTAACCCAGGATCTGTTCAACGAGTATGTGAAGTGTGCGAAAGTATGAGTCTGATGAGGTCTATTCCCAGACCAATCCCAGACTTAACTTGCGTTATCCTCTAAAATATTGATCGAAACCAGGTTTAATCGACTGTTTCAGTGTGGTACCACATTACTACGTGATCCAAACCAGAAAAAACCCAGGATGAGTTCAACAAGTATGAGAAGAATGCGAAAGTATGAGTCTGATGAGTGAAAATCCCAGGGCTAACCTAGCCCTAACATGCGTTATCCTCTAAAATATTGATCCAAACCAGGTTTAATGGACTGTTTCAGTGTGGTACCACACTACTACGTGATACAAACCAGAAAAAACCCGGGATCTGTTCAACAAGTATGTGAAAAACGCGAAAGTATGAGCCTGATGAGGGCGAATCCCAGACCTATGCCAGACCTAACTTGCGTTATCCTCTAAAATATTGATCGAAACCAGGTTTAATTGACTGTTTCAGCGTGGTACCACATTACTACGTGATACAATCCAGAAACTGCCCAGGATCTAGCCATGAAGTATGAGAAATATGCGAAAGTATGAGCCTGATGAGGGCAAATCCTAGACCTAACCCAAACCTAACATGCGTTATCCTCTAAAATATTTATCAAGACCAGGTTTAATTGAATGTTTCAGTGTGGTACCACTTTACTACGTGATCCAAAGCAGAAAAAACCGTCGATCAGGTCAACATGTATGTTAAAACTGCGAAAGTATGACCCTGATGAGGGCAAATCCCAGGCCTACCCTAGACCTAACTTGCGTTATCCTCTAAAATATTGATCGAAACCAGGTTTAATTCGCTGTTTCAGCGTGGTACCACATGACTACGTCATACAATCCAGAAACAGCCCAGGATCTAGCCATCAAGTATGAGAAATATGCGAAAGAATGAGCCTGATGGGAGCAAATCCCAGACCTAACCTAGACCTAACATGAATTATTCTCTAAAATATTGATCGAAACCAGGTTTAATCGACTGTTTCAGTGTGGTACCACATTACTATGTGATCCAAACCAGAAAAAACCCAGGATCTGTTCAACGAGTATGTGAAGTGTGCGAAAGAATGAGCCTGATGAGAGCAAATCCCAGACCTAACCTAGACCTATCATGCGTTATCCTCTAAAATATTGGGCGAAACCAGGTTTAATGGACTGTTTCAGTGTGGTACCACACTACTTCGTGATCCAAACCAGAGAAAACCCAGGATCTGTTCAACAAGTATGTGAAAAACGCGAAACTGTGAGCCTGATGAAGGCAAATCTTAGACCTAACCCAGACCTAAGATGCGTTATCCTCTAAAATATTTATCCAGACCAGGTTTCATTGAGTGTTTCAGTGTGGTACCACATTACTACGTGATTCAAACCAGAAAAAACCCAGGATCTGTTTAACAAGTATGTGAAAAACGCGAATCTGTGAGCCTGATGAGGACAAATCTTAGACCTAACCCAGACCTAAGATGGGTTATCCTCTAAAATATTGATCGAAACCAGGTTTAATTGACTGTTTCAGCGTGGTACCACATTACTACGTGATACAATGCAGATACAGCCCAGGATCTAGCCATGAAGTATGAGAAATATGCGAAAGTATGAGCCTGTTGAGGGCAAATCCTAGACGTAACCCAGACCTAACATGCGTTATCCTCTAAAATATTTATCAAGACCAGGTTTAATTGAATGTTTCAGTGTGGTACCACATTACTACGTGAACCAAACCAGAAAAAACCCAGGATCTCGTCAACGAGTATGTGAAGTTTGCGAAAGTATGAGTCTGATAAGGGCTAATCCCAGACCTATCCCAGACCCAACATGCGTTATCCTCTAAAATATTTATCAAGACCAGGTTTAATTGAATGTTTCAGTGTGGTACCACATTACTACGTGATCCAAACCCGAAAAAACCCAGGATCCGTTCAACAAGTATGTGAAGAATGCGAAAGTATGAGTCTGATGAGTGAAAATCCCAGGCCTGACCTAGACCTAACATGCGTTATCCTCTAAAATATTGAGCGAAACCAGGTTTAATGGACTGTTTCAGTGTGGTACCACACTACTACGGGATCCAAACCAGAAAAAACCCAGGATATGTTCAACAAGTATGTGAATTGTGCGAAAGTATGAGTCTGATGAGGTCAAATCCCAGACCAATCCCAGACTTAACTTGCGTTATCCTCTAAAATATTGATCGGAACCAGGTTTAATCGACTGTTTCAGCGTGGTACCACATTACTACGTGATACAATCCAGGAACAGCCCAGGATCTAGCCATCAAGTATGAGAAATATGCGAAAGAATGAGCCTGATGAGAGCAAATCCCAGACCTAACCTAGACCTAACATGAATTATTCTCTAAAATATTCATCGAAACCAGGTTTAATCGACTGTTTCGGTGTGGTACCTCATTACTATGTGATCCAAACCAGAAAATAACCCTGGATCTGTTCAACGAGTATGTGAAGTGTGCGAAAGTATGAGTCTGATGAGGTCAAATCCCAGACCTATCCCAAACCTAACTATGCGTTATCCTCTAAAATATTGATCAAAACCACGTTTAATCGACTGTTTCAGTGTGGTACCACATTACTACGTGATCCAAACCAGAAAAAACCCAGGATCCGTTCAACAAGTATGTGAAGAATGCGAAAGTATGAGTCTGATGAGTGAAAATCCCAGGGCTAACCTAGACCTAACATGCGTTATCCTCTAAACAATTGATCCAAACCAGGTTTAATGGACTGTTTCAGTGTGGTACCACACTACTTCGTGATCCAAACCAGAAAAAACCCAGGATCTGTTTAACAGGTATGTGAAAAACTCGAAACTGTGAGCCTGATGAGGGCAAATCTTAGACCTAACCTTGACCTAACATGCGTTATCCTCTAAAATATTGAGCGAAACCAGGTCTGATGGACTGTTTCAGTGTGGTACCACACTACTACGGGATCCAACCCAGAAAAAACCCAGGATCTGTTCAACAAGTATGTGAAAACCGCGAAAGTATGAGCCTGATGAGGTCAAATCCCAGACCAATCCCAAACTTAACTTTCGTTATCCTCTAAGATATTGTTCGAAACCAGGTTTAATCGTCTGTTTCAGTGTGGTACCACATTACTACGTGATCCAAACCAGAAAAAACCCAGGATCAATTCAACAAGTATGAGAGGAATGCGAAAGTATGAGTCTGATGAGTGAAAATCCCAGGCCTAACCTAGACCTAACATGCGTTATCCTCAAAAATATTGATCGAAACCTGGTTTAATCGACAGTTTCAGTGTGGTACCACATTACTATGTGATCCAAACCAGAAAATAACCCAGGATCTGTTCAACGAGTATGTGAAGTGTGCGAAAGTATGAGTCTGATGAGGGCAAATCCCATACCTATCCCAGACCTAACATGCGTTATCCTCTAAAATATTTATCAAGACCAGGTTTAATTGATTGTTTCAGTGTGGACCCACAATACTACGTGATCCAAACCAGAAAAAACCCAGGATCCGTTCAACAAGTATGTGAAGAATGCGAAAGTATGAGCCTGATGAGGGCAAATCCTAGAACTAACCCTGACCTAACATGCGTTATTCTCTAAAATATTTATCAAGACCAGGTTTAATTGAATGTTTCAGTGTGGTACCACATTACTACGTGTTCCAAACCAGAAAAAATCCAGGATCCGTTCAACAAGTATGTGAAGAAGGCGAAATTATGAGTCTGATCAGTGAAAATCTCAGGCCTTACCTAGACCTAACTTGCGTTGTCCTCTAAAATATTGATGGAAACCAGGTTTCATTGACTGTTTCAGTGTGGTACTACATAACTACGTGATGCAATGCAGAAAAAGCCCAAGATCTAGCCATCAAGTATGAGAAATATGCGAAAGAATGAGCCTAATGAGAGCAAATCCCAGACCTAACCTAGACCTAACATGCGTTATCCTCTAAAATATTGAGCGAAACCAGGTTTAATGGACTGTTTCAGTGCGGTACCACACTACTTCGTGATCCAAACCAGAAAAAACCCAGGATCTGTTTAACAGGTGTGTGAAAAACTCGAAACTGTGAGCCTGATGAGGGCAAATCTTAGACCTAACCTTGACCTAACATGCGGTAACCTCTAAAATATTGAGCGAAACCAGGTCTGATGGACTGTTTCAGTGTGGTACCACACTACTACGGGATCCAACCCAGAAAAAACCCAGGATCTGTTCAACAAGTATGTGAAAACCGCGAAAGTATGAGCCTGATGAGGTCAAATCCCAGACCAATCCCAAACTTAACTTTCGTTATCCTCTAAGATATTGATCGAAACCAGGTTTAATCGTCTGTTTCAGTGTGGTACCACATTACTACGTGATCCAAACCAGAAAAAACCCAGGATCAATTCAACAAGTATGAGAGGAATGCGAAAGTATGAGTCTGATGAGTGAAAATCCCAGGGCTAACCTAGACCTTACATGCGTTTTCCTCTAAAATATTCATCCAAACCAGGTTTAATGGACTGTTTCAGTGTGGTACCACACTACTGCGTGATACAAACCAGAAAAAAC
>NW_027488527.1:0-8807 GCF_051014445.1 Colletes latitarsis | reverse complement strand
TCTCGTCCCAGAATCGGCACAGACTATCTACTGGTTCCCACAATGTTCGCGAAGCTTGATTTGTGGAGGAAATAAATAACATAACACCTATTTACGAACACAATACTTTATTAACAACTATGCGTACAAAGATAACACGTGTTAGCAAAAAAAAATTGAAGGCGTCATAATTTTGCGTTCATGCATTATGATGTATTCTTTTACACTATTTTGCGCTCTTTTCGTACTCTTTCATATAGAGTTTAAACTCGTAATCTCGAACTCTTGTATACTCTGATCATGCATTCATACCGTTAGGGGAAGGAGGTTTGAAAATTCCTCGCCTAACGGGGGTCCGGATCTCGAGAGAAGGAACTGACGGAAAATAAGCGGTACGATTATAATTTTATTTTCGCTTGATCGCCTTATGCTACTAAGCCGTTTATTTCGTTAAATGTGACTCTTAAATACAAACGATAGAAGAAATTGGGGAAGAAACTCAGACGTCTGGCTGACGTCTAGAAAAAAATCCTCGCGTCGATGAATAGAGGGAGGTTGTAAGGCTGCAACCGTCACCCGGTCCTCGGTCCCTTACCGTCTTCGTATGTGCGTAGGAAACACAGTGTGGTGCAGTCTTTCAACGGCGTATTAGTACTAATGTTCAGTTGCATACTCTCAGTTGATCCAGTTCTCTCCTTGCAATGTACAGTGCAGTATACCATTTGTTTTTTCCTTTTTTTTTTTTTTTCTTTGGGGAATTCCAATAAGCATTTACATCATATCGTTGATCAATATTTCTTCAATTCTTCAGTGGCCAATACACACAGTGTATTCTAACGGTGCGTTCGCATATATGGAAATCTGAAATGCTGTGCTATTCGCGCATTTCTTCACCTCGATCTTGATTTTTGCCGAGAATTATCGTAACCGAAATCTCAAATGCTGTGCTATTTGCGCATTTCTTCACCTCGATCTTGATTTTGCCGGGAATTATCGTAACCGAAATCGGAATGGTAATATAGAGTCGTTTCAGGTACGTTACGATCCACTGAACCGCTAATGATATGCTTGCTCGAATGCTGGTAAACATCGACATGGTTCAGATGCTTGAAAGGGAAAATGAAGAGCGTTCTTATTTGGTCAAAATGTAATATAAAGAAAAACATACTTATTGTTGATGAATACGTCTGGTGTACTCGGAGCTGCCACATAAATTGTTCTACTGCTTTTTCTGCTTTTTATACTATATTTATAGTCATTTTAAAGATTTTGTGATTGAAAATGTGAAAGGTATGAGAAAGGAAAATTACCTATATTCTGTCTGTCTTGTCCTATCTTCGCATGTTCATTCATCGATTCCAATCAGCATTTACATCATATCGTTGACCAATATTCCTTCAATTCTTCAGTGGCCAATACACACAGTCCATCCTAACGATGCGTTCGGGTATATGGAAATCTCAAATGCTGTGCTATTTGCGCATTTCTTCACCTCGATCTTGATTTTGCTGAGAATTACTGTGACCGAAATCGGAATGGTAATATAGAGTCGTTTCAGGTACGTTACGATCCACTGAACCGCTAATGATATGCTTGCTCGAATGCTGGTAAACATCGACATGGTTCAGATGCTTGAAAGGAAAAATGAAGAGCGTTCTTATTTGGTCAAAATGTAATATAAAGAAAACTGCTTACGGTTGATGATTATGTCGCGCGTACTCAGTGCTGCCTACTTCCTCCGGTACACCGATCACGTTGTCCCACATGAATTGTTCTACTCCTGCTTCTTCTTCTTTAAAAGTCATTTTAAATATTGCGACATTGAAATGTGAAAAGGTATGAAAAAAAAGATTCCCAATATTTTATCTGTCTTGTGGTATCTTCGCATGTCCATTCATCGATGCCATCATTCGCATCGTCCCGAAAACGAAGATGCGTCCCAGAATCGGCACAGTCCATCTACTACACCAGAATCGGCACAGACTATCTACTGGTTCCCACAATGTTCGCGAAGCTTGATTTGTGGAGGAAATAAATAACATAACACCTATTTACGAACACAATACTTTATTAACAACTATGCGTACAAAGATAACACGTGTTAGCAAAAAAAAATTGAAGGCGTCATAATTTTGCGTTCATGCATTATGATGTATTCTTTTACACTATTTTGCGCTCTTTTCGTACTCTTTCATATAGAGTTTAAACTCGTAATCTCGAACTCTTGTATACTCTGATCATGCATTCATACCGTTAGGGGAAGGAGGTTTGAAAATTCCTCGCCTAACGGGGGTCCGGATCTCGAGAGAAGGAACTGACGGAAAATAAGCGGTACGATTATAATTTTATTTTCGCTTGATCGCCTTATGCTACTAAGCCGTTTATTTCGTTAAATGTGACTCTTAAATACAAACGATAGAAGAAATTGGGGAAGAAACTCAGACGTCTGGCTGACGTCTAGAAAAAAATCCTCGCGTCGATGAATAGAGGGAGGTTGTAAGGCTGCAACCGTCACCCGGTCCTCGGTCCCTTACCGTCTTCGTATGTGCGTAGGAAACACAGTGTGGTGCAGTCTTTCAACGGCGTATTAGTACTAATGTTCAGTTGCATACTCTCAGTTGATCCAGTTCTCTCCTTGCAATGTACAGTGCAGTATACCATTTGTTTTTTCCTTTTTTTTTTTTTTTCTTTGGGGAATTCCAATAAGCATTTACATCATATCGTTGATCAATATTTCTTCAATTCTTCAGTGGCCAATACACACAGTGTATTCTAACGGTGCGTTCGCATATATGGAAATCTGAAATGCTGTGCTATTCGCGCATTTCTTCACCTCGATCTTGATTTTTGCCGAGAATTATCGTAACCGAAATCTCAAATGCTGTGCTATTTGCGCATTTCTTCACCTCGATCTTGATTTTGCCGGGAATTATCGTAACCGAAATCGGAATGGTAATATAGAGTCGTTTCAGGTACGTTACGATCCACTGAACCGGTAGATATGCTTGCTCGAATGTAGTAGATGGACTGTGCCGATTCTGGGACGCATCTTCGTTTTCGGGACGATGCGAATGATGGCATCGATGAATGGACATGCGAAGATACCACAAGACAGATAAAATATTGGGAATCTTTTTTTTCATACCTTTTCACATTTCAATGTCGCAATATTTAAAATGACTTTTAAAGAAGAAGAAGCAGGAGTAGAACAATTCATGTGGGACAACGTGATCGGTGTACCGGAGGAAGTAGGCAGCACTGAGTACGCGCGACATAATCATCAACCGTAAGCAGTTTTCTTTATATTACATTTTGACCAAATAAGAACGCTCTTCATTTTTCCTTTCAAGCATCTGAACCATGTCGATGTTTACCAGCATTCGAGCAAGCATATCATTAGCGGTTCAGTGGATCGTAACGTACCTGAAACGACTCTATATTACCATTCCGATTTCGGTCACAGTAATTCTCAGCAAAATCAAGATCGAGGTGAAGAAATGCGCAAATAGCACAGCATTTGAGATTTCCATATACCCGAACGCATCGTTAGGATGGACTGTGTGTATTGGCCACTGAAGAATTGAAGGAATATTGGTCAACGATATGATGTAAATGCTGATTGGAATCGATGAATGAACATGCGAAGATAGGACAAGACAGACAGAATATAGGTAATTTTCCTTTCTCATACCTTTCACATTTTCAATCACAAAATCTTTAAAATGACTATAAATATAGTATAAAAAGCAGAAAAAGCAGTAGAACAATTTATGTGGCAGCTCCGAGTACACCAGACGTATTCATCAACAATAAGTATGTTTTTCTTTATATTACATTTTGACCAAATAAGAACGCTCTTCATTTTCCCTTTCAAGCATCTGAACCATGTCGATGTTTACCAGCATTCGAGCAAGCATATCATTAGCGGTTCAGTGGATCGTAACGTACCTGAAACGACTCTATATTACCATTCCGATTTCGGTTACGATAATTCCCGGCAAAATCAAGATCGAGGTGAAGAAATGCGCAAATAGCACAGCATTTGAGATTTCGGTTACGATAATTCTCGGCAAAAATCAAGATCGAGGTGAAGAAATGCGCGAATAGCACAGCATTTCAGATTTCCATATATGCGAACGCACCGTTAGAATACACTGTGTGTATTGGCCACTGAAGAATTGAAGAAATATTGATCAACGATATGATGTAAATGCTTATTGGAATTCCCCAAAGAAAAAAAAAAAAAAAGGAAAAAACAAATGGTATACTGCACTGTACATTGCAAGGAGAGAACTGGATCAACTGAGAGTATGCAACTGAACATTAGTACTAATACGCCGTTGAAAGACTGCACCACACTGTGTTTCCTACGCACATACGAAGACGGTAAGGGACCGAGGACCGGGTGACGGTTGCAGCCTTACAACCTCCCTCTATTCATCGACGCGAGGATTTTTTTCTAGACGTCAGCCAGACGTCTGAGTTTCTTCCCCAATTTCTTCTATCGTTTGTATTTAAGAGTCACATTTAACGAAATAAACGGCTTAGTAGCATAAGGCGATCAAGCGAAAATAAAATTATAATCGTACCGCTTATTTTCCGTCAGTTCCTTCTCTCGAGATCCGGACCCCCGTTAGGCGAGGAATTTTCAAACCTCCTTCCCCTAACGGTATGAATGCATGATCAGAGTATACAAGAGTTCGAGATTACGAGTTTAAACTCTATATGAAAGAGTACGAAAAGAGCGCAAAATAGTGTAAAAGAATACATCATAATGCATGAACGCAAAATTATGACGCCTTCAATTTTTTTTTGCTAACACGTGTTATCTTTGTACGCATAGTTGTTAATAAAGTATTGTGTTCGTAAATAGGTGTTATGTTATTTATTTCCTCCACAAATCAAGCTTCGCGAACATTGTGGGAACCAGTAGATAGTCTGTGCCGATTCTCGGAGTAGATGGACTGTGCCGATTCTGGGACGCATCTTCGTTTTCGGGACGATGCGAATGATGGCATCGATGAATGGACATGCGAAGATACCACAAGACAGATAAAATATTGGGAATCTTTTTTTTCATACCTTTTCACATTTCAATGTCGCAATATTTAAAATGACTTTTAAAGAAGAAGAAGCAGGAGTAGAACAATTCATGTGGGACAACGTGATCGGTGTACCGGAGGAAGTAGGCAGCACTGAGTACGCGCGACATAATCATCAACCGTAAGCAGTTTTCTTTATATTACATTTTGACCAAATAAGAACGCTCTTCATTTTTCCTTTCAAGCATCTGAACCATGTCGATGTTTACCAGCATTCGAGCAAGCATATCATTAGCGGTTCAGTGGATCGTAACGTACCTGAAACGACTCTATATTACCATTCCGATTTCGGTCACAGTAATTCTCAGCAAAATCAAGATCGAGGTGAAGAAATGCGCAAATAGCACAGCATTTGAGATTTCCATATACCCGAACGCATCGTTAGGATGGACTGTGTGTATTGGCCACTGAAGAATTGAAGGAATATTGGTCAACGATATGATGTAAATGCTGATTGGAATCGATGAATGAACATGCGAAGATAGGACAAGACAGACAGAATATAGGTAATTTTCCTTTCTCATACCTTTCACATTTTCAATCACAAAATCTTTAAAATGACTATAAATATAGTATAAAAAGCAGAAAAAGCAGTAGAACAATTTATGTGGCAGCTCCGAGTACACCAGACGTATTCATCAACAATAAGTATGTTTTTCTTTATATTACATTTTGACCAAATAAGAACGCTCTTCATTTTCCCTTTCAAGCATCTGAACCATGTCGATGTTTACCAGCATTCGAGCAAGCATATCATTAGCGGTTCAGTGGATCGTAACGTACCTGAAACGACTCTATATTACCATTCCGATTTCGGTTACGATAATTCCCGGCAAAATCAAGATCGAGGTGAAGAAATGCGCAAATAGCACAGCATTTGAGATTTCGGTTACGATAATTCTCGGCAAAAATCAAGATCGAGGTGAAGAAATGCGCGAATAGCACAGCATTTCAGATTTCCATATATGCGAACGCACCGTTAGAATACACTGTGTGTATTGGCCACTGAAGAATTGAAGAAATATTGATCAACGATATGATGTAAATGCTTATTGGAATTCCCCAAAGAAAAAAAAAAAAAAAGGAAAAAACAAATGGTATACTGCACTGTACATTGCAAGGAGAGAACTGGATCAACTGAGAGTATGCAACTGAACATTAGTACTAATACGCCGTTGAAAGACTGCACCACACTGTGTTTCCTACGCACATACGAAGACGGTAAGGGACCGAGGACCGGGTGACGGTTGCAGCCTTACAACCTCCCTCTATTCATCGACGCGAGGATTTTTTTCTAGACGTCAGCCAGACGTCTGAGTTTCTTCCCCAATTTCTTCTATCGTTTGTATTTAAGAGTCACATTTAACGAAATAAACGGCTTAGTAGCATAAGGCGATCAAGCGAAAATAAAATTATAATCGTACCGCTTATTTTCCGTCAGTTCCTTCTCTCGAGATCCGGACCCCCGTTAGGCGAGGAATTTTCAAACCTCCTTCCCCTAACGGTATGAATGCATGATCAGAGTATACAAGAGTTCGAGATTACGAGTTTAAACTCTATATGAAAGAGTACGAAAAGAGCGCAAAATAGTGTAAAAGAATACATCATAATGCATGAACGCAAAATTATGACGCCTTCAATTTTTTTTTGCTAACACGTGTTATCTTTGTACGCATAGTTGTTAATAAAGTATTGTGTTCGTAAATAGGTGTTATGTTATTTATTTCCTCCACAAATCAAGCTTCGCGAACATTGTGGGAACCAGTAGATAGTCTGTGCCGATTCTGGGACGAGAGATGCGTCCCAGAATCGGCACAGACTATCTACTGGTTCCCACAATGTTCGCGAAGCTTGATTTGTGGAGGAAATAAATAACATAACACCTATTTACGAACACAATACTTTATTAACAACTATGCGTACAAAGATAACACGTGTTAGCAAAAAAAAATTGAAGGCGTCATAATTTTGCGTTCATGCATTATGATGTATTCTTTTACACTATTTTGCGCTCTTTTCGTACTCTTTCATATAGAGTTTAAACTCGTAATCTCGAACTCTTGTATACTCTGATCATGCATTCATACCGTTAGGGGAAGGAGGTTTGAAAATTCCTCGCCTAACGGGGGTCCGGATCTCGAGAGAAGGAACTGACGGAAAATAAGCGGTACGATTATAATTTTATTTTCGCTTGATCGCCTTATGCTACTAAGCCGTTTATTTCGTTAAATGTGACTCTTAAATACAAACGATAGAAGAAATTGGGGAAGAAACTCAGACGTCTGGCTGACGTCTAGAAAAAAATCCTCGCGTCGATGAATAGAGGGAGGTTGTAAGGCTGCAACCGTCACCCGGTCCTCGGTCCCTTACCGTCTTCGTATGTGCGTAGGAAACACAGTGTGGTGCAGTCTTTCAACGGCGTATTAGTACTAATGTTCAGTTGCATACTCTCAGTTGATCCAGTTCTCTCCTTGCAATGTACAGTGCAGTATACCATTTGTTTTTTCCTTTTTTTTTTTTTTTCTTTGGGGAATTCCAATAAGCATTTACATCATATCGTTGATCAATATTTCTTCAATTCTTCAGTGGCCAATACACACAGTGTATTCTAACGGTGCGTTCGCATATATGGAAATCTGAAATGCTGTGCTATTCGCGCATTTCTTCACCTCGATCTTGATTTTTGCCGAGAATTATCGTAACCGAAATCTCAAATGCTGTGCTATTTGCGCATTTCTTCACCTCGATCTTGATTTTGCCGGGAATTATCGTAACCGAAATCGGAATGGTAATATAGAGTCGTTTCAGGTACGTTACGATCCACTGAACCGCTAATGATATGCTTGCTCGAATGCTGGTAAACATCGACATGGTTCAGATGCTTGAAAGGGAAAATGAAGAGCGTTCTTATTTGGTCAAAATGTAATATAAAGAAAAACATACTTATTGTTGATGAATACGTCTGGTGTACTCGGAGCTGCCACATAAATTGTTCTACTGCTTTTTCTGCTTTTTATACTATATTTATAGTCATTTTAAAGATTTTGTGATTGAAAATGTGAAAGGTATGAGAAAGGAAAATTACCTATATTCTGTCTGTCTTGTCCTATCTTCGCATGTTCATTCATCGATTCCAATCAGCATTTACATCATATCGTTGACCAATATTCCTTCAATTCTTCAGTGGCCAATACACACAGTCCATCCTAACGATGCGTTCGGGTATATGGAAATCTCAAATGCTGTGCTATTTGCGCATTTCTTCACCTCGATCTTGATTTTGCTGAGAATTACTGTGACCGAAATCGGAATGGTAATATAGAGTCGTTTCAGGTACGTTACGATCCACTGAACCGCTAATGATATGCTTGCTCGAATGCTGGTAAACATCGACATGGTTCAGATGCTTGAAAGGAAAAATGAAGAGCGTTCTTATTTGGTCAAAATGTAATATAAAGAAAACTGCTTACGGTTGATGATTATGTCGCGCGTACTCAGTGCTGCCTACTTCCTCCGGTACACCGATCACGTTGTCCCACATGAATTGTTCTACTCCTGCTTCTTCTTCTTTAAAAGTCATTTTAAATATTGCGACATTGAAATGTGAAAAGGTATGAAAAAAAAGATTCCCAATATTTTATCTGTCTTGTGGTATCTTCGCATGTCCATTCATCGATGCCATCATTCGCATCGTCCCGAAAACGAAGATGCGTCCCAGAATCGGCA
>NW_027488526.1:0-8910 GCF_051014445.1 Colletes latitarsis | reverse complement strand
AGAACGCTCTTCATTTTTCCTTTCAAGCATCTGAACCATGTCGATGTTTACCAGCATTCGAGCAAGCATATCATTAGCGGTTCAGTGGATCGTAACGTACCTGAAACGACTCTATATTACCATTCCGATTTCGGTCACAGTAATTCTCAGCAAAATCAAGATCGAGGTGAAGAAATGCGCAAATAGCACAGCATTTGAGATTTCCATATACCCGAACGCATCGTTAGGATGGACTGTGTGTATTGGCCACTGAAGAATTGAAGGAATATTGGTCAACGATATGATGTAAATGCTGATTGGAATCGATGAATGAACATGCGAAGATAGGACAAGACAGACAGAATATAGGTAATTTTCCTTTCTCATACCTTTCACATTTTCAATCACAAAATCTTTAAAATGACTATAAATATAGTATAAAAAGCAGAAAAAGCAGTAGAACAATTTATGTGGCAGCTCCGAGTACACCAGACGTATTCATCAACAATAAGTATGTTTTTCTTTATATTACATTTTGACCAAATAAGAACGCTCTTCATTTTCCCTTTCAAGCATCTGAACCATGTCGATGTTTACCAGCATTCGAGCAAGCATATCATTAGCGGTTCAGTGGATCGTAACGTACCTGAAACGACTCTATATTACCATTCCGATTTCGGTTACGATAATTCCCGGCAAAATCAAGATCGAGGTGAAGAAATGCGCAAATAGCACAGCATTTGAGATTTCGGTTACGATAATTCTCGGCAAAAATCAAGATCGAGGTGAAGAAATGCGCGAATAGCACAGCATTTCAGATTTCCATATATGCGAACGCACCGTTAGAATACACTGTGTGTATTGGCCACTGAAGAATTGAAGAAATATTGATCAACGATATGATGTAAATGCTTATTGGAATTCCCCAAAGAAAAAAAAAAAAAAAGGAAAAAACAAATGGTATACTGCACTGTACATTGCAAGGAGAGAACTGGATCAACTGAGAGTATGCAACTGAACATTAGTACTAATACGCCGTTGAAAGACTGCACCACACTGTGTTTCCTACGCACATACGAAGACGGTAAGGGACCGAGGACCGGGTGACGGTTGCAGCCTTACAACCTCCCTCTATTCATCGACGCGAGGATTTTTTTCTAGACGTCAGCCAGACGTCTGAGTTTCTTCCCCAATTTCTTCTATCGTTTGTATTTAAGAGTCACATTTAACGAAATAAACGGCTTAGTAGCATAAGGCGATCAAGCGAAAATAAAATTATAATCGTACCGCTTATTTTCCGTCAGTTCCTTCTCTCGAGATCCGGACCCCCGTTAGGCGAGGAATTTTCAAACCTCCTTCCCCTAACGGTATGAATGCATGATCAGAGTATACAAGAGTTCGAGATTACGAGTTTAAACTCTATATGAAAGAGTACGAAAAGAGCGCAAAATAGTGTAAAAGAATACATCATAATGCATGAACGCAAAATTATGACGCCTTCAATTTTTTTTTGCTAACACGTGTTATCTTTGTACGCATAGTTGTTAATAAAGTATTGTGTTCGTAAATAGGTGTTATGTTATTTATTTCCTCCACAAATCAAGCTTCGCGAACATTGTGGGAACCAGTAGATAGTCTGTGCCGATTCTGGGACGCATGATGGACTGTGCCGATTCTGGGACGCATCTTCGTTTTCGGGACGATGCGAATGATGGCATCGATGAATGGACATGCGAAGATACCACAAGACAGATAAAATATTGGGAATCTTTTTTTTCATACCTTTTCACATTTCAATGTCGCAATATTTAAAATGACTTTTAAAGAAGAAGAAGCAGGAGTAGAACAATTCATGTGGGACAACGTGATCGGTGTACCGGAGGAAGTAGGCAGCACTGAGTACGCGCGACATAATCATCAACCGTAAGCAGTTTTCTTTATATTACATTTTGACCAAATAAGAACGCTCTTCATTTTTCCTTTCAAGCATCTGAACCATGTCGATGTTTACCAGCATTCGAGCAAGCATATCATTAGCGGTTCAGTGGATCGTAACGTACCTGAAACGACTCTATATTACCATTCCGATTTCGGTCACAGTAATTCTCAGCAAAATCAAGATCGAGGTGAAGAAATGCGCAAATAGCACAGCATTTGAGATTTCCATATACCCGAACGCATCGTTAGGATGGACTGTGTGTATTGGCCACTGAAGAATTGAAGGAATATTGGTCAACGATATGATGTAAATGCTGATTGGAATCGATGAATGAACATGCGAAGATAGGACAAGACAGACAGAATATAGGTAATTTTCCTTTCTCATACCTTTCACATTTTCAATCACAAAATCTTTAAAATGACTATAAATATAGTATAAAAAGCAGAAAAAGCAGTAGAACAATTTATGTGGCAGCTCCGAGTACACCAGACGTATTCATCAACAATAAGTATGTTTTTCTTTATATTACATTTTGACCAAATAAGAACGCTCTTCATTTTCCCTTTCAAGCATCTGAACCATGTCGATGTTTACCAGCATTCGAGCAAGCATATCATTAGCGGTTCAGTGGATCGTAACGTACCTGAAACGACTCTATATTACCATTCCGATTTCGGTTACGATAATTCCCGGCAAAATCAAGATCGAGGTGAAGAAATGCGCAAATAGCACAGCATTTGAGATTTCGGTTACGATAATTCTCGGCAAAAATCAAGATCGAGGTGAAGAAATGCGCGAATAGCACAGCATTTCAGATTTCCATATATGCGAACGCACCGTTAGAATACACTGTGTGTATTGGCCACTGAAGAATTGAAGAAATATTGATCAACGATATGATGTAAATGCTTATTGGAATTCCCCAAAGAAAAAAAAAAAAAAAGGAAAAAACAAATGGTATACTGCACTGTACATTGCAAGGAGAGAACTGGATCAACTGAGAGTATGCAACTGAACATTAGTACTAATACGCCGTTGAAAGACTGCACCACACTGTGTTTCCTACGCACATACGAAGACGGTAAGGGACCGAGGACCGGGTGACGGTTGCAGCCTTACAACCTCCCTCTATTCATCGACGCGAGGATTTTTTTCTAGACGTCAGCCAGACGTCTGAGTTTCTTCCCCAATTTCTTCTATCGTTTGTATTTAAGAGTCACATTTAACGAAATAAACGGCTTAGTAGCATAAGGCGATCAAGCGAAAATAAAATTATAATCGTACCGCTTATTTTCCGTCAGTTCCTTCTCTCGAGATCCGGACCCCCGTTAGGCGAGGAATTTTCAAACCTCCTTCCCCTAACGGTATGAATGCATGATCAGAGTATACAAGAGTTCGAGATTACGAGTTTAAACTCTATATGAAAGAGTACGAAAAGAGCGCAAAATAGTGTAAAAGAATACATCATAATGCATGAACGCAAAATTATGACGCCTTCAATTTTTTTTTGCTAACACGTGTTATCTTTGTACGCATAGTTGTTAATAAAGTATTGTGTTCGTAAATAGGTGTTATGTTATTTATTTCCTCCACAAATCAAGCTTCGCGAACATTGTGGGAACCAGTAGATAGTCTGTGCCGATTCTGGGACGAGTAGTAGATGGTCTGTGCCGATTCTGGGACCGTACATATTGGTAGTAGATGGTCTGTGCCGATTCTGGGACGCATCTTCGTTTTCGGACGATGCGAATGGTGGCATCGATGAATGAACATGCGAAGATAGGACAAGACAGACAGAATATAGGTAATTTTCCTTTCTCATACCTTTCACATTTTCAATCACAAAATCTTTAAAATGACTATAAAAGTAGAGAAAGCAGAAAAAGCAGTACAACAATTTATGTGGCAGCTCCGAGTACGCGCGACATAATCATCAACCGTAAGCAGTTTTCTTTATATTACATTTTGACCAAATAAGAACGCTCTTCATTTTTCCTTTCAAGCATCTGAACCATGTCGATGTTTACCAGCATTCGAGCAAGCATATCATTAGCGGTTCAGTGGATCGTAACGTACCTGAAACGACTCTATATTACCATTCCGATTTCGGTCACAGTAATTCTCAGCAAAATCAAGATCGAGGTGAAGAAATGCGCAAATAGCACAGCATTTGAGATTTCCATATACCCGAACGCATCGTTAGGATGGACTGTGTGTATTGGCCACTGAAGAATTGAAGGAATATTGGTCAACGATATGATGTAAATGCTGATTGGAATCGATGAATGAACATGCGAAGATAGGACAAGACAGACAGAATATAGGTAATTTTCCTTTCTCATACCTTTCACATTTTCAATCACAAAATCTTTAAAATGACTATAAATATAGTATAAAAAGCAGAAAAAGCAGTAGAACAATTTATGTGGCAGCTCCGAGTACACCAGACGTATTCATCAACAATAAGTATGTTTTTCTTTATATTACATTTTGACCAAATAAGAACGCTCTTCATTTTCCCTTTCAAGCATCTGAACCATGTCGATGTTTACCAGCATTCGAGCAAGCATATCATTAGCGGTTCAGTGGATCGTAACGTACCTGAAACGACTCTATATTACCATTCCGATTTCGGTTACGATAATTCCCGGCAAAATCAAGATCGAGGTGAAGAAATGCGCAAATAGCACAGCATTTGAGATTTCGGTTACGATAATTCTCGGCAAAAATCAAGATCGAGGTGAAGAAATGCGCGAATAGCACAGCATTTCAGATTTCCATATATGCGAACGCACCGTTAGAATACACTGTGTGTATTGGCCACTGAAGAATTGAAGAAATATTGATCAACGATATGATGTAAATGCTTATTGGAATTCCCCAAAGAAAAAAAAAAAAAAAGGAAAAAACAAATGGTATACTGCACTGTACATTGCAAGGAGAGAACTGGATCAACTGAGAGTATGCAACTGAACATTAGTACTAATACGCCGTTGAAAGACTGCACCACACTGTGTTTCCTACGCACATACGAAGACGGTAAGGGACCGAGGACCGGGTGACGGTTGCAGCCTTACAACCTCCCTCTATTCATCGACGCGAGGATTTTTTTCTAGACGTCAGCCAGACGTCTGAGTTTCTTCCCCAATTTCTTCTATCGTTTGTATTTAAGAGTCACATTTAACGAAATAAACGGCTTAGTAGCATAAGGCGATCAAGCGAAAATAAAATTATAATCGTACCGCTTATTTTCCGTCAGTTCCTTCTCTCGAGATCCGGACCCCCGTTAGGCGAGGAATTTTCAAACCTCCTTCCCCTAACGGTATGAATGCATGATCAGAGTATACAAGAGTTCGAGATTACGAGTTTAAACTCTATATGAAAGAGTACGAAAAGAGCGCAAAATAGTGTAAAAGAATACATCATAATGCATGAACGCAAAATTATGACGCCTTCAATTTTTTTTTGCTAACACGTGTTATCTTTGTACGCATAGTTGTTAATAAAGTATTGTGTTCGTAAATAGGTGTTATGTTATTTATTTCCTCCACAAATCAAGCTTCGCGAACATTGTGGGAACCAGTAGATAGTCTGTGCCGATTCTGGGACGAGAAAACCCAGAATCGGCACAGACTATCTACTGGTTCCCACAATGTTCGCGAAGCTTGATTTGTGGAGGAAATAAATAACATAACACCTATTTACGAACACAATACTTTATTAACAACTATGCGTACAAAGATAACACGTGTTAGCAAAAAAAAATTGAAGGCGTCATAATTTTGCGTTCATGCATTATGATGTATTCTTTTACACTATTTTGCGCTCTTTTCGTACTCTTTCATATAGAGTTTAAACTCGTAATCTCGAACTCTTGTATACTCTGATCATGCATTCATACCGTTAGGGGAAGGAGGTTTGAAAATTCCTCGCCTAACGGGGGTCCGGATCTCGAGAGAAGGAACTGACGGAAAATAAGCGGTACGATTATAATTTTATTTTCGCTTGATCGCCTTATGCTACTAAGCCGTTTATTTCGTTAAATGTGACTCTTAAATACAAACGATAGAAGAAATTGGGGAAGAAACTCAGACGTCTGGCTGACGTCTAGAAAAAAATCCTCGCGTCGATGAATAGAGGGAGGTTGTAAGGCTGCAACCGTCACCCGGTCCTCGGTCCCTTACCGTCTTCGTATGTGCGTAGGAAACACAGTGTGGTGCAGTCTTTCAACGGCGTATTAGTACTAATGTTCAGTTGCATACTCTCAGTTGATCCAGTTCTCTCCTTGCAATGTACAGTGCAGTATACCATTTGTTTTTTCCTTTTTTTTTTTTTTTCTTTGGGGAATTCCAATAAGCATTTACATCATATCGTTGATCAATATTTCTTCAATTCTTCAGTGGCCAATACACACAGTGTATTCTAACGGTGCGTTCGCATATATGGAAATCTGAAATGCTGTGCTATTCGCGCATTTCTTCACCTCGATCTTGATTTTTGCCGAGAATTATCGTAACCGAAATCTCAAATGCTGTGCTATTTGCGCATTTCTTCACCTCGATCTTGATTTTGCCGGGAATTATCGTAACCGAAATCGGAATGGTAATATAGAGTCGTTTCAGGTACGTTACGATCCACTGAACCGCTAATGATATGCTTGCTCGAATGCTGGTAAACATCGACATGGTTCAGATGCTTGAAAGGAAAAATGAAGAGCGTTCTTATTTGGTCAAAATGTAATATAAAGAAAACTGCTTACGGTTGATGATTATGTCGCGTGTACTCGGAGCTGCCACATAAATTGTTGTACTGCTTTTTCTGCTTTCTCTACTTTTATAGTCATTTTAAAGATTTTGTGATTGAAAATGTGAAAGGTATGAGAAAGGAAAATTACCTATATTCTGTCTGTCTTGTCCTATCTTCGCATGTTCATTCATCGATGCCACCATTCGCATCGTCCGAAAACGAAGATGCGTCCCAGAATCGGCACAGACCATCTACTACCAATATGTACGGTCCCAGAATCGGCACAGACCATCTACTACATGCGTCCCAGAATCGGCACAGACTATCTACTGGTTCCCACAATGTTCGCGAAGCTTGATTTGTGGAGGAAATAAATAACATAACACCTATTTACGAACACAATACTTTATTAACAACTATGCGTACAAAGATAACACGTGTTAGCAAAAAAAAATTGAAGGCGTCATAATTTTGCGTTCATGCATTATGATGTATTCTTTTACACTATTTTGCGCTCTTTTCGTACTCTTTCATATAGAGTTTAAACTCGTAATCTCGAACTCTTGTATACTCTGATCATGCATTCATACCGTTAGGGGAAGGAGGTTTGAAAAT
This sequence comes from Colletes latitarsis, assembly GCF_051014445.1. Taxonomy (NCBI): domain Eukaryota; kingdom Metazoa; phylum Arthropoda; class Insecta; order Hymenoptera; family Colletidae; genus Colletes; species Colletes latitarsis. The sequence continues at coordinate 1,628 of NW_027488526.1, read as the reverse complement.
TCCTCGCCTAACGGGGGTCCGGATCTCGAGAGAAGGAACTGACGGAAAATAAGCGGTACGATTATAATTTTATTTTCGCTTGATCGCCTTATGCTACTAAGCCGTTTATTTCGTTAAATGTGACTCTTAAATACAAACGATAGAAGAAATTGGGGAAGAAACTCAGACGTCTGGCTGACGTCTAGAAAAAAATCCTCGCGTCGATGAATAGAGGGAGGTTGTAAGGCTGCAACCGTCACCCGGTCCTCGGTCCCTTACCGTCTTCGTATGTGCGTAGGAAACACAGTGTGGTGCAGTCTTTCAACGGCGTATTAGTACTAATGTTCAGTTGCATACTCTCAGTTGATCCAGTTCTCTCCTTGCAATGTACAGTGCAGTATACCATTTGTTTTTTCCTTTTTTTTTTTTTTTCTTTGGGGAATTCCAATAAGCATTTACATCATATCGTTGATCAATATTTCTTCAATTCTTCAGTGGCCAATACACACAGTGTATTCTAACGGTGCGTTCGCATATATGGAAATCTGAAATGCTGTGCTATTCGCGCATTTCTTCACCTCGATCTTGATTTTTGCCGAGAATTATCGTAACCGAAATCTCAAATGCTGTGCTATTTGCGCATTTCTTCACCTCGATCTTGATTTTGCCGGGAATTATCGTAACCGAAATCGGAATGGTAATATAGAGTCGTTTCAGGTACGTTACGATCCACTGAACCGCTAATGATATGCTTGCTCGAATGCTGGTAAACATCGACATGGTTCAGATGCTTGAAAGGGAAAATGAAGAGCGTTCTTATTTGGTCAAAATGTAATATAAAGAAAAACATACTTATTGTTGATGAATACGTCTGGTGTACTCGGAGCTGCCACATAAATTGTTCTACTGCTTTTTCTGCTTTTTATACTATATTTATAGTCATTTTAAAGATTTTGTGATTGAAAATGTGAAAGGTATGAGAAAGGAAAATTACCTATATTCTGTCTGTCTTGTCCTATCTTCGCATGTTCATTCATCGATTCCAATCAGCATTTACATCATATCGTTGACCAATATTCCTTCAATTCTTCAGTGGCCAATACACACAGTCCATCCTAACGATGCGTTCGGGTATATGGAAATCTCAAATGCTGTGCTATTTGCGCATTTCTTCACCTCGATCTTGATTTTGCTGAGAATTACTGTGACCGAAATCGGAATGGTAATATAGAGTCGTTTCAGGTACGTTACGATCCACTGAACCGCTAATGATATGCTTGCTCGAATGCTGGTAAACATCGACATGGTTCAGATGCTTGAAAGGAAAAATGAAGAGCGTTCTTATTTGGTCAAAATGTAATATAAAGAAAACTGCTTACGGTTGATGATTATGTCGCGCGTACTCAGTGCTGCCTACTTCCTCCGGTACACCGATCACGTTGTCCCACATGAATTGTTCTACTCCTGCTTCTTCTTCTTTAAAAGTCATTTTAAATATTGCGACATTGAAATGTGAAAAGGTATGAAAAAAAAGATTCCCAATATTTTATCTGTCTTGTGGTATCTTCGCATGTCCATTCATCGATGCCATCATTCGCATCGTCCCGAAAACGAAGATGCGTCCCAGAATCGGCACAGTCCATCTACTA
>NW_027488525.1:0-9436 GCF_051014445.1 Colletes latitarsis | reverse complement strand
CGTCCCAGAATCGGCACAGACTATCTACTGGTTCCCACAATGTTCGCGAAGCTTGATTTGTGGAGGAAATAAATAACATAACACCTATTTACGAACACAATACTTTATTAACAACTATGCGTACAAAGATAACACGTGTTAGCAAAAAAAAATTGAAGGCGTCATAATTTTGCGTTCATGCATTATGATGTATTCTTTTACACTATTTTGCGCTCTTTTCGTACTCTTTCATATAGAGTTTAAACTCGTAATCTCGAACTCTTGTATACTCTGATCATGCATTCATACCGTTAGGGGAAGGAGGTTTGAAAATTCCTCGCCTAACGGGGGTCCGGATCTCGAGAGAAGGAACTGACGGAAAATAAGCGGTACGATTATAATTTTATTTTCGCTTGATCGCCTTATGCTACTAAGCCGTTTATTTCGTTAAATGTGACTCTTAAATACAAACGATAGAAGAAATTGGGGAAGAAACTCAGACGTCTGGCTGACGTCTAGAAAAAAATCCTCGCGTCGATGAATAGAGGGAGGTTGTAAGGCTGCAACCGTCACCCGGTCCTCGGTCCCTTACCGTCTTCGTATGTGCGTAGGAAACACAGTGTGGTGCAGTCTTTCAACGGCGTATTAGTACTAATGTTCAGTTGCATACTCTCAGTTGATCCAGTTCTCTCCTTGCAATGTACAGTGCAGTATACCATTTGTTTTTTCCTTTTTTTTTTTTTTTCTTTGGGGAATTCCAATAAGCATTTACATCATATCGTTGATCAATATTTCTTCAATTCTTCAGTGGCCAATACACACAGTGTATTCTAACGGTGCGTTCGCATATATGGAAATCTGAAATGCTGTGCTATTCGCGCATTTCTTCACCTCGATCTTGATTTTTGCCGAGAATTATCGTAACCGAAATCTCAAATGCTGTGCTATTTGCGCATTTCTTCACCTCGATCTTGATTTTGCCGGGAATTATCGTAACCGAAATCGGAATGGTAATATAGAGTCGTTTCAGGTACGTTACGATCCACTGAACCGCTAATGATATGCTTGCTCGAATGCTGGTAAACATCGACATGGTTCAGATGCTTGAAAGGGAAAATGAAGAGCGTTCTTATTTGGTCAAAATGTAATATAAAGAAAAACATACTTATTGTTGATGAATACGTCTGGTGTACTCGGAGCTGCCACATAAATTGTTCTACTGCTTTTTCTGCTTTTTATACTATATTTATAGTCATTTTAAAGATTTTGTGATTGAAAATGTGAAAGGTATGAGAAAGGAAAATTACCTATATTCTGTCTGTCTTGTCCTATCTTCGCATGTTCATTCATCGATTCCAATCAGCATTTACATCATATCGTTGACCAATATTCCTTCAATTCTTCAGTGGCCAATACACACAGTCCATCCTAACGATGCGTTCGGGTATATGGAAATCTCAAATGCTGTGCTATTTGCGCATTTCTTCACCTCGATCTTGATTTTGCTGAGAATTACTGTGACCGAAATCGGAATGGTAATATAGAGTCGTTTCAGGTACGTTACGATCCACTGAACCGCTAATGATATGCTTGCTCGAATGCTGGTAAACATCGACATGGTTCAGATGCTTGAAAGGAAAAATGAAGAGCGTTCTTATTTGGTCAAAATGTAATATAAAGAAAACTGCTTACGGTTGATGATTATGTCGCGTGTACTCGGAGCTGCCTACTTCCTCCGGTACACCGATCACGTTGTCCCACATGAATTGTTCTACTCCTGCTTCTTCTTCTTTAAAAGTCATTTTAAATATTGCGACATTGAAATGTGAAAAGGTATGAAAAAAAAGATTCCCAATATTTTATCTGTCTTGTGGTATCTTCGCATGTCCATTCATCGATGCCATCATTCGCATCGTCCCGAAAACGAAGATGCGTCCCAGAATCGGCACAGTCCATCTACTACTTTTCGGGACGATGCGAATGATGGCATCGATGAATGGACATGCGAAGATACCACAAGACAGATAAAATATTGGGAATCTTTTTTTTCATACCTTTTCACATTTCAATGTCGCAATATTTAAAATGACTTTTAAAGAAGAAGAAGCAGGAGTAGAACAATTCATGTGGGACAACGTGATCGGTGTACCGGAGGAAGTAGGCAGCTCCGAGTACACGCGACATAATCATCAACCGTAAGCAGTTTTCTTTATATTACATTTTGACCAAATAAGAACGCTCTTCATTTTTCCTTTCAAGCATCTGAACCATGTCGATGTTTACCAGCATTCGAGCAAGCATATCATTAGCGGTTCAGTGGATCGTAACGTACCTGAAACGACTCTATATTACCATTCCGATTTCGGTCACAGTAATTCTCAGCAAAATCAAGATCGAGGTGAAGAAATGCGCAAATAGCACAGCATTTGAGATTTCCATATACCCGAACGCATCGTTAGGATGGACTGTGTGTATTGGCCACTGAAGAATTGAAGGAATATTGGTCAACGATATGATGTAAATGCTGATTGGAATCGATGAATGAACATGCGAAGATAGGACAAGACAGACAGAATATAGGTAATTTTCCTTTCTCATACCTTTCACATTTTCAATCACAAAATCTTTAAAATGACTATAAATATAGTATAAAAAGCAGAAAAAGCAGTAGAACAATTTATGTGGCAGCTCCGAGTACACCAGACGTATTCATCAACAATAAGTATGTTTTTCTTTATATTACATTTTGACCAAATAAGAACGCTCTTCATTTTCCCTTTCAAGCATCTGAACCATGTCGATGTTTACCAGCATTCGAGCAAGCATATCATTAGCGGTTCAGTGGATCGTAACGTACCTGAAACGACTCTATATTACCATTCCGATTTCGGTTACGATAATTCCCGGCAAAATCAAGATCGAGGTGAAGAAATGCGCAAATAGCACAGCATTTGAGATTTCGGTTACGATAATTCTCGGCAAAAATCAAGATCGAGGTGAAGAAATGCGCGAATAGCACAGCATTTCAGATTTCCATATATGCGAACGCACCGTTAGAATACACTGTGTGTATTGGCCACTGAAGAATTGAAGAAATATTGATCAACGATATGATGTAAATGCTTATTGGAATTCCCCAAAGAAAAAAAAAAAAAAAGGAAAAAACAAATGGTATACTGCACTGTACATTGCAAGGAGAGAACTGGATCAACTGAGAGTATGCAACTGAACATTAGTACTAATACGCCGTTGAAAGACTGCACCACACTGTGTTTCCTACGCACATACGAAGACGGTAAGGGACCGAGGACCGGGTGACGGTTGCAGCCTTACAACCTCCCTCTATTCATCGACGCGAGGATTTTTTTCTAGACGTCAGCCAGACGTCTGAGTTTCTTCCCCAATTTCTTCTATCGTTTGTATTTAAGAGTCACATTTAACGAAATAAACGGCTTAGTAGCATAAGGCGATCAAGCGAAAATAAAATTATAATCGTACCGCTTATTTTCCGTCAGTTCCTTCTCTCGAGATCCGGACCCCCGTTAGGCGAGGAATTTTCAAACCTCCTTCCCCTAACGGTATGAATGCATGATCAGAGTATACAAGAGTTCGAGATTACGAGTTTAAACTCTATATGAAAGAGTACGAAAAGAGCGCAAAATAGTGTAAAAGAATACATCATAATGCATGAACGCAAAATTATGACGCCTTCAATTTTTTTTTGCTAACACGTGTTATCTTTGTACGCATAGTTGTTAATAAAGTATTGTGTTCGTAAATAGGTGTTATGTTATTTATTTCCTCCACAAATCAAGCTTCGCGAACATTGTGGGAACCAGTAGATAGTCTGTGCCGATTCTGGGACGCATCTTTTTTCTCGTCCCAGAATCGGCACAGACTATCTACTGGTTCCCACAATGTTCGCGAAGCTTGATTTGTGGAGGAAATAAATAACATAACACCTATTTACGAACACAATACTTTATTAACAACTATGCGTACAAAGATAACACGTGTTAGCAAAAAAAAATTGAAGGCGTCATAATTTTGCGTTCATGCATTATGATGTATTCTTTTACACTATTTTGCGCTCTTTTCGTACTCTTTCATATAGAGTTTAAACTCGTAATCTCGAACTCTTGTATACTCTGATCATGCATTCATACCGTTAGGGGAAGGAGGTTTGAAAATTCCTCGCCTAACGGGGGTCCGGATCTCGAGAGAAGGAACTGACGGAAAATAAGCGGTACGATTATAATTTTATTTTCGCTTGATCGCCTTATGCTACTAAGCCGTTTATTTCGTTAAATGTGACTCTTAAATACAAACGATAGAAGAAATTGGGGAAGAAACTCAGACGTCTGGCTGACGTCTAGAAAAAAATCCTCGCGTCGATGAATAGAGGGAGGTTGTAAGGCTGCAACCGTCACCCGGTCCTCGGTCCCTTACCGTCTTCGTATGTGCGTAGGAAACACAGTGTGGTGCAGTCTTTCAACGGCGTATTAGTACTAATGTTCAGTTGCATACTCTCAGTTGATCCAGTTCTCTCCTTGCAATGTACAGTGCAGTATACCATTTGTTTTTTCCTTTTTTTTTTTTTTTCTTTGGGGAATTCCAATAAGCATTTACATCATATCGTTGATCAATATTTCTTCAATTCTTCAGTGGCCAATACACACAGTGTATTCTAACGGTGCGTTCGCATATATGGAAATCTGAAATGCTGTGCTATTCGCGCATTTCTTCACCTCGATCTTGATTTTTGCCGAGAATTATCGTAACCGAAATCTCAAATGCTGTGCTATTTGCGCATTTCTTCACCTCGATCTTGATTTTGCCGGGAATTATCGTAACCGAAATCGGAATGGTAATATAGAGTCGTTTCAGGTACGTTACGATCCACTGAACCGCTAATGATATGCTTGCTCGAATGCTGGTAAACATCGACATGGTTCAGATGCTTGAAAGGGAAAATGAAGAGCGTTCTTATTTGGTCAAAATGTAATATAAAGAAAAACATACTTATTGTTGATGAATACGTCTGGTGTACTCGGAGCTGCCACATAAATTGTTCTACTGCTTTTTCTGCTTTTTATACTATATTTATAGTCATTTTAAAGATTTTGTGATTGAAAATGTGAAAGGTATGAGAAAGGAAAATTACCTATATTCTGTCTGTCTTGTCCTATCTTCGCATGTTCATTCATCGATTCCAATCAGCATTTACATCATATCGTTGACCAATATTCCTTCAATTCTTCAGTGGCCAATACACACAGTCCATCCTAACGATGCGTTCGGGTATATGGAAATCTCAAATGCTGTGCTATTTGCGCATTTCTTCACCTCGATCTTGATTTTGCTGAGAATTACTGTGACCGAAATCGGAATGGTAATATAGAGTCGTTTCAGGTACGTTACGATCCACTGAACCGCTAATGATATGCTTGCTCGAATGCTGGTAAACATCGACATGGTTCAGATGCTTGAAAGGAAAAATGAAGAGCGTTCTTATTTGGTCAAAATGTAATATAAAGAAAACTGCTTACGGTTGATGATTATGTCGCGCGTACTCAGTGCTGCCTACTTCCTCCGGTACACCGATCACGTTGTCCCACATGAATTGTTCTACTCCTGCTTCTTCTTCTTTAAAAGTCATTTTAGATATTGGACATGCGAAGATACCACAAGACAGATAAAATATTGGGAATCTTTTTTTTCATACCTTTTCACATTTCAATGTCGCAATATTTAAAATGACTTTTAAAGAAGAAGAAGCAGGAGTAGAACAATTCATGTGGGACAACGTGATCGGTGTACCGGAGGAAGTAGGCAGCACTGAGTACGCGCGACATAATCATCAACCGTAAGCAGTTTTCTTTATATTACATTTTGACCAAATAAGAACGCTCTTCATTTTTCCTTTCAAGCATCTGAACCATGTCGATGTTTACCAGCATTCGAGCAAGCATATCATTAGCGGTTCAGTGGATCGTAACGTACCTGAAACGACTCTATATTACCATTCCGATTTCGGTCACAGTAATTCTCAGCAAAATCAAGATCGAGGTGAAGAAATGCGCAAATAGCACAGCATTTGAGATTTCCATATACCCGAACGCATCGTTAGGATGGACTGTGTGTATTGGCCACTGAAGAATTGAAGGAATATTGGTCAACGATATGATGTAAATGCTGATTGGAATCGATGAATGAACATGCGAAGATAGGACAAGACAGACAGAATATAGGTAATTTTCCTTTCTCATACCTTTCACATTTTCAATCACAAAATCTTTAAAATGACTATAAATATAGTATAAAAAGCAGAAAAAGCAGTAGAACAATTTATGTGGCAGCTCCGAGTACACCAGACGTATTCATCAACAATAAGTATGTTTTTCTTTATATTACATTTTGACCAAATAAGAACGCTCTTCATTTTCCCTTTCAAGCATCTGAACCATGTCGATGTTTACCAGCATTCGAGCAAGCATATCATTAGCGGTTCAGTGGATCGTAACGTACCTGAAACGACTCTATATTACCATTCCGATTTCGGTTACGATAATTCCCGGCAAAATCAAGATCGAGGTGAAGAAATGCGCAAATAGCACAGCATTTGAGATTTCGGTTACGATAATTCTCGGCAAAAATCAAGATCGAGGTGAAGAAATGCGCGAATAGCACAGCATTTCAGATTTCCATATATGCGAACGCACCGTTAGAATACACTGTGTGTATTGGCCACTGAAGAATTGAAGAAATATTGATCAACGATATGATGTAAATGCTTATTGGAATTCCCCAAAGAAAAAAAAAAAAAAAGGAAAAAACAAATGGTATACTGCACTGTACATTGCAAGGAGAGAACTGGATCAACTGAGAGTATGCAACTGAACATTAGTACTAATACGCCGTTGAAAGACTGCACCACACTGTGTTTCCTACGCACATACGAAGACGGTAAGGGACCGAGGACCGGGTGACGGTTGCAGCCTTACAACCTCCCTCTATTCATCGACGCGAGGATTTTTTTCTAGACGTCAGCCAGACGTCTGAGTTTCTTCCCCAATTTCTTCTATCGTTTGTATTTAAGAGTCACATTTAACGAAATAAACGGCTTAGTAGCATAAGGCGATCAAGCGAAAATAAAATTATAATCGTACCGCTTATTTTCCGTCAGTTCCTTCTCTCGAGATCCGGACCCCCGTTAGGCGAGGAATTTTCAAACCTCCTTCCCCTAACGGTATGAATGCATGATCAGAGTATACAAGAGTTCGAGATTACGAGTTTAAACTCTATATGAAAGAGTACGAAAAGAGCGCAAAATAGTGTAAAAGAATACATCATAATGCATGAACGCAAAATTATGACGCCTTCAATTTTTTTTTGCTAACACGTGTTATCTTTGTACGCATAGTTGTTAATAAAGTATTGTGTTCGTAAATAGGTGTTATGTTATTTATTTCCTCCACAAATCAAGCTTCGCGAACATTGTGGGAACCAGTAGATAGTCTGTGCCGATTCTGGGACGTAGTAGATGGACTGTGCCGATTCTGGGACGCATCTTCGTTTTCGGGACGATGCGAATGATGGCATCGATGAATGGACATGCGAAGATACCACAAGACAGATAAAATATTGGGAATCTTTTTTTTCATACCTTTTCACATTTCAATGTCGCAATATTTAAAATGACTTTTAAAGAAGAAGAAGCAGGAGTAGAACAATTCATGTGGGACAACGTGATCGGTGTACCGGAGGAAGTAGGCAGCACTGAGTACGCGCGACATAATCATCAACCGTAAGCAGTTTTCTTTATATTACATTTTGACCAAATAAGAACGCTCTTCATTTTTCCTTTCAAGCATCTGAACCATGTCGATGTTTACCAGCATTCGAGCAAGCATATCATTAGCGGTTCAGTGGATCGTAACGTACCTGAAACGACTCTATATTACCATTCCGATTTCGGTCACAGTAATTCTCAGCAAAATCAAGATCGAGGTGAAGAAATGCGCAAATAGCACAGCATTTGAGATTTCCATATACCCGAACGCATCGTTAGGATGGACTGTGTGTATTGGCCACTGAAGAATTGAAGGAATATTGGTCAACGATATGATGTAAATGCTGATTGGAATCGATGAATGAACATGCGAAGATAGGACAAGACAGACAGAATATAGGTAATTTTCCTTTCTCATACCTTTCACATTTTCAATCACAAAATCTTTAAAATGACTATAAATATAGTATAAAAAGCAGAAAAAGCAGTAGAACAATTTATGTGGCAGCTCCGAGTACACCAGACGTATTCATCAACAATAAGTATGTTTTTCTTTATATTACATTTTGACCAAATAAGAACGCTCTTCATTTTCCCTTTCAAGCATCTGAACCATGTCGATGTTTACCAGCATTCGAGCAAGCATATCATTAGCGGTTCAGTGGATCGTAACGTACCTGAAACGACTCTATATTACCATTCCGATTTCGGTTACGATAATTCCCGGCAAAATCAAGATCGAGGTGAAGAAATGCGCAAATAGCACAGCATTTGAGATTTCGGTTACGATAATTCTCGGCAAAAATCAAGATCGAGGTGAAGAAATGCGCGAATAGCACAGCATTTCAGATTTCCATATATGCGAACGCACCGTTAGAATACACTGTGTGTATTGGCCACTGAAGAATTGAAGAAATATTGATCAACGATATGATGTAAATGCTTATTGGAATTCCCCAAAGAAAAAAAAAAAAAAAGGAAAAAACAAATGGTATACTGCACTGTACATTGCAAGGAGAGAACTGGATCAACTGAGAGTATGCAACTGAACATTAGTACTAATACGCCGTTGAAAGACTGCACCACACTGTGTTTCCTACGCACATACGAAGACGGTAAGGGACCGAGGACCGGGTGACGGTTGCAGCCTTACAACCTCCCTCTATTCATCGACGCGAGGATTTTTTTCTAGACGTCAGCCAGACGTCTGAGTTTCTTCCCCAATTTCTTCTATCGTTTGTATTTAAGAGTCACATTTAACGAAATAAACGGCTTAGTAGCATAAGGCGATCAAGCGAAAATAAAATTATAATCGTACCGCTTATTTTCCGTCAGTTCCTTCTCTCGAGATCCGGACCCCCGTTAGGCGAGGAATTTTCAAACCTCCTTCCCCTAACGGTATGAATGCATGATCAGAGTATACAAGAGTTCGAGATTACGAGTTTAAACTCTATATGAAAGAGTACGAAAAGAGCGCAAAATAGTGTAAAAGAATACATCATAATGCATGAACGCAAAATTATGACGCCTTCAATTTTTTTTTGCTAACACGTGTTATCTTTGTACGCATAGTTGTTAATAAAGTATTGTGTTCGTAAATAGGTGTTATGTTATTTATTTCCTCCACAAATCAAGCTTCGCGAACATTGTGGGAACCAGTAGATA
>NW_027488524.1:0-10558 GCF_051014445.1 Colletes latitarsis | reverse complement strand
TCCTTTCTCATACCTTTCACATTTTCAATCACAAAATCTTTAAAATGACTATAAATATAGTATAAAAAGCAGAAAAAGCAGTAGAACAATTTATGTGGCAGCTCCGAGTACACCAGACGTATTCATCAACAATAAGTATGTTTTTCTTTATATTACATTTTGACCAAATAAGAACGCTCTTCATTTTCCCTTTCAAGCATCTGAACCATGTCGATGTTTACCAGCATTCGAGCAAGCATATCATTAGCGGTTCAGTGGATCGTAACGTACCTGAAACGACTCTATATTACCATTCCGATTTCGGTTACGATAATTCCCGGCAAAATCAAGATCGAGGTGAAGAAATGCGCAAATAGCACAGCATTTGAGATTTCGGTTACGATAATTCTCGGCAAAAATCAAGATCGAGGTGAAGAAATGCGCGAATAGCACAGCATTTCAGATTTCCATATATGCGAACGCACCGTTAGAATACACTGTGTGTATTGGCCACTGAAGAATTGAAGAAATATTGATCAACGATATGATGTAAATGCTTATTGGAATTCCCCAAAGAAAAAAAAAAAAAAAGGAAAAAACAAATGGTATACTGCACTGTACATTGCAAGGAGAGAACTGGATCAACTGAGAGTATGCAACTGAACATTAGTACTAATACGCCGTTGAAAGACTGCACCACACTGTGTTTCCTACGCACATACGAAGACGGTAAGGGACCGAGGACCGGGTGACGGTTGCAGCCTTACAACCTCCCTCTATTCATCGACGCGAGGATTTTTTTCTAGACGTCAGCCAGACGTCTGAGTTTCTTCCCCAATTTCTTCTATCGTTTGTATTTAAGAGTCACATTTAACGAAATAAACGGCTTAGTAGCATAAGGCGATCAAGCGAAAATAAAATTATAATCGTACCGCTTATTTTCCGTCAGTTCCTTCTCTCGAGATCCGGACCCCCGTTAGGCGAGGAATTTTCAAACCTCCTTCCCCTAACGGTATGAATGCATGATCAGAGTATACAAGAGTTCGAGATTACGAGTTTAAACTCTATATGAAAGAGTACGAAAAGAGCGCAAAATAGTGTAAAAGAATACATCATAATGCATGAACGCAAAATTATGACGCCTTCAATTTTTTTTTGCTAACACGTGTTATCTTTGTACGCATAGTTGTTAATAAAGTATTGTGTTCGTAAATAGGTGTTATGTTATTTATTTCCTCCACAAATCAAGCTTCGCGAACATTGTGGGAACCAGTAGATAGTCTGTGCCGATTCTGGGACGCATCTTTTTTCTCGTCCCAGAATCGGCACAGACTATCTACTGGTTCCCACAATGTTCGCGAAGCTTGATTTGTGGAGGAAATAAATAACATAACACCTATTTACGAACACAATACTTTATTAACAACTATGCGTACAAAGATAACACGTGTTAGCAAAAAAAAATTGAAGGCGTCATAATTTTGCGTTCATGCATTATGATGTATTCTTTTACACTATTTTGCGCTCTTTTCGTACTCTTTCATATAGAGTTTAAACTCGTAATCTCGAACTCTTGTATACTCTGATCATGCATTCATACCGTTAGGGGAAGGAGGTTTGAAAATTCCTCGCCTAACGGGGGTCCGGATCTCGAGAGAAGGAACTGACGGAAAATAAGCGGTACGATTATAATTTTATTTTCGCTTGATCGCCTTATGCTACTAAGCCGTTTATTTCGTTAAATGTGACTCTTAAATACAAACGATAGAAGAAATTGGGGAAGAAACTCAGACGTCTGGCTGACGTCTAGAAAAAAATCCTCGCGTCGATGAATAGAGGGAGGTTGTAAGGCTGCAACCGTCACCCGGTCCTCGGTCCCTTACCGTCTTCGTATGTGCGTAGGAAACACAGTGTGGTGCAGTCTTTCAACGGCGTATTAGTACTAATGTTCAGTTGCATACTCTCAGTTGATCCAGTTCTCTCCTTGCAATGTACAGTGCAGTATACCATTTGTTTTTTCCTTTTTTTTTTTTTTTCTTTGGGGAATTCCAATAAGCATTTACATCATATCGTTGATCAATATTTCTTCAATTCTTCAGTGGCCAATACACACAGTGTATTCTAACGGTGCGTTCGCATATATGGAAATCTGAAATGCTGTGCTATTCGCGCATTTCTTCACCTCGATCTTGATTTTTGCCGAGAATTATCGTAACCGAAATCTCAAATGCTGTGCTATTTGCGCATTTCTTCACCTCGATCTTGATTTTGCCGGGAATTATCGTAACCGAAATCGGAATGGTAATATAGAGTCGTTTCAGGTACGTTACGATCCACTGAACCGCTAATGATATGCTTGCTCGAATGCTGGTAAACATCGACATGGTTCAGATGCTTGAAAGGGAAAATGAAGAGCGTTCTTATTTGGTCAAAATGTAATATAAAGAAAAACATACTTATTGTTGATGAATACGTCTGGTGTACTCGGAGCTGCCACATAAATTGTTCTACTGCTTTTTCTGCTTTTTATACTATATTTATAGTCATTTTAAAGATTTTGTGATTGAAAATGTGAAAGGTATGAGAAAGGAAAATTACCTATATTCTGTCTGTCTTGTCCTATCTTCGCATGTTCATTCATCGATTCCAATCAGCATTTACATCATATCGTTGACCAATATTCCTTCAATTCTTCAGTGGCCAATACACACAGTCCATCCTAACGATGCGTTCGGGTATATGGAAATCTCAAATGCTGTGCTATTTGCGCATTTCTTCACCTCGATCTTGATTTTGCTGAGAATTACTGTGACCGAAATCGGAATGGTAATATAGAGTCGTTTCAGGTACGTTACGATCCACTGAACCGCTAATGATATGCTTGCTCGAATGCTGGTAAACATCGACATGGTTCAGATGCTTGAAAGGAAAAATGAAGAGCGTTCTTATTTGGTCAAAATGTAATTCTCGTCCCAGAATCGGCACAGACTATCTACTGGTTCCCACAATGTTCGCGAAGCTTGATTTGTGGAGGAAATAAATAACATAACACCTATTTACGAACACAATACTTTATTAACAACTATGCGTACAAAGATAACACGTGTTAGCAAAAAAAAATTGAAGGCGTCATAATTTTGCGTTCATGCATTATGATGTATTCTTTTACACTATTTTGCGCTCTTTTCGTACTCTTTCATATAGAGTTTAAACTCGTAATCTCGAACTCTTGTATACTCTGATCATGCATTCATACCGTTAGGGGAAGGAGGTTTGAAAATTCCTCGCCTAACGGGGGTCCGGATCTCGAGAGAAGGAACTGACGGAAAATAAGCGGTACGATTATAATTTTATTTTCGCTTGATCGCCTTATGCTACTAAGCCGTTTATTTCGTTAAATGTGACTCTTAAATACAAACGATAGAAGAAATTGGGGAAGAAACTCAGACGTCTGGCTGACGTCTAGAAAAAAATCCTCGCGTCGATGAATAGAGGGAGGTTGTAAGGCTGCAACCGTCACCCGGTCCTCGGTCCCTTACCGTCTTCGTATGTGCGTAGGAAACACAGTGTGGTGCAGTCTTTCAACGGCGTATTAGTACTAATGTTCAGTTGCATACTCTCAGTTGATCCAGTTCTCTCCTTGCAATGTACAGTGCAGTATACCATTTGTTTTTTCCTTTTTTTTTTTTTTTCTTTGGGGAATTCCAATAAGCATTTACATCATATCGTTGATCAATATTTCTTCAATTCTTCAGTGGCCAATACACACAGTGTATTCTAACGGTGCGTTCGCATATATGGAAATCTGAAATGCTGTGCTATTCGCGCATTTCTTCACCTCGATCTTGATTTTTGCCGAGAATTATCGTAACCGAAATCTCAAATGCTGTGCTATTTGCGCATTTCTTCACCTCGATCTTGATTTTGCCGGGAATTATCGTAACCGAAATCGGAATGGTAATATAGAGTCGTTTCAGGTACGTTACGATCCACTGAACCGCTAATGATATGCTTGCTCGAATGCTGGTAAACATCGACATGGTTCAGATGCTTGAAAGGGAAAATGAAGAGCGTTCTTATTTGGTCAAAATGTAATATAAAGAAAAACATACTTATTGTTGATGAATACGTCTGGTGTACTCGGAGCTGCCACATAAATTGTTCTACTGCTTTTTCTGCTTTTTATACTATATTTATAGTCATTTTAAAGATTTTGTGATTGAAAATGTGAAAGGTATGAGAAAGGAAAATTACCTATATTCTGTCTGTCTTGTCCTATCTTCGCATGTTCATTCATCGATTCCAATCAGCATTTACATCATATCGTTGACCAATATTCCTTCAATTCTTCAGTGGCCAATACACACAGTCCATCCTAACGATGCGTTCGGGTATATGGAAATCTCAAATGCTGTGCTATTTGCGCATTTCTTCACCTCGATCTTGATTTTGCTGAGAATTACTGTGACCGAAATCGGAATGGTAATATAGAGTCGTTTCAGGTACGTTACGATCCACTGAACCGCTAATGATATGCTTGCTCGAATGCTGGTAAACATCGACATGGTTCAGATGCTTGAAAGGAAAAATGAAGAGCGTTCTTATTTGGTCAAAATGTAATATAAAGAAAACTGCTTACGGTTGATGATTATGTCGCGTGTACTCGGAGCTGCCACATAAATTGTTGTACTGCTTTTTCTGCTTTCTCTACTTTTATAGTCATTTTAAAGATTTTGTGATTGAAAATGTGAAAGGTAGTAGATGGTCTGTGCCGATTCTGGGACCGTACATATTGGTAGTAGATGGTCTGTGCCGATTCTGGGACGCATCTTCGTTTTCGGACGATGCGAATGGTGGCATCGATGAATGAACATGCGAAGATAGGACAAGACAGACAGAATATAGGTAATTTTCCTTTCTCATACCTTTCACATTTTCAATCACAAAATCTTTAAAATGACTATAAAAGTAGAGAAAGCAGAAAAAGCAGTACAACAATTTATGTGGCAGCTCCGAGTACACGCGACATAATCATCAACCGTAAGCAGTTTTCTTTATATTACATTTTGACCAAATAAGAACGCTCTTCATTTTTCCTTTTCAAGCATCTGAACCATGTCGATGTTTACCAGCATTCGAGCAAGCATATCATTAGCGGTTCAGTGGATCGTAACGTACCTGAAACGACTCTATATTACCATTCCGATTTCGGTCACAGTAATTCTCAGCAAAATCAAGATCGAGGTGAAGAAATGCGCAAATAGCACAGCATTTGAGATTTCCATATACCCGAACGCATCGTTAGGATGGACTGTGTGTATTGGCCACTGAAGAATTGAAGGAATATTGGTCAACGATATGATGTAAATGCTGATTGGAATCGATGAATGAACATGCGAAGATAGGACAAGACAGACAGAATATAGGTAATTTTCCTTTCTCATACCTTTCACATTTTCAATCACAAAATCTTTAAAATGACTATAAATATAGTATAAAAAGCAGAAAAAGCAGTAGAACAATTTATGTGGCAGCTCCGAGTACACCAGACGTATTCATCAACAATAAGTATGTTTTTCTTTATATTACATTTTGACCAAATAAGAACGCTCTTCATTTTCCCTTTCAAGCATCTGAACCATGTCGATGTTTACCAGCATTCGAGCAAGCATATCATTAGCGGTTCAGTGGATCGTAACGTACCTGAAACGACTCTATATTACCATTCCGATTTCGGTTACGATAATTCCCGGCAAAATCAAGATCGAGGTGAAGAAATGCGCAAATAGCACAGCATTTGAGATTTCGGTTACGATAATTCTCGGCAAAAATCAAGATCGAGGTGAAGAAATGCGCGAATAGCACAGCATTTCAGATTTCCATATATGCGAACGCACCGTTAGAATACACTGTGTGTATTGGCCACTGAAGAATTGAAGAAATATTGATCAACGATATGATGTAAATGCTTATTGGAATTCCCCAAAGAAAAAAAAAAAAAAAGGAAAAAACAAATGGTATACTGCACTGTACATTGCAAGGAGAGAACTGGATCAACTGAGAGTATGCAACTGAACATTAGTACTAATACGCCGTTGAAAGACTGCACCACACTGTGTTTCCTACGCACATACGAAGACGGTAAGGGACCGAGGACCGGGTGACGGTTGCAGCCTTACAACCTCCCTCTATTCATCGACGCGAGGATTTTTTTCTAGACGTCAGCCAGACGTCTGAGTTTCTTCCCCAATTTCTTCTATCGTTTGTATTTAAGAGTCACATTTAACGAAATAAACGGCTTAGTAGCATAAGGCGATCAAGCGAAAATAAAATTATAATCGTACCGCTTATTTTCCGTCAGTTCCTTCTCTCGAGATCCGGACCCCCGTTAGGCGAGGAATTTTCAAACCTCCTTCCCCTAACGGTATGAATGCATGATCAGAGTATACAAGAGTTCGAGATTACGAGTTTAAACTCTATATGAAAGAGTACGAAAAGAGCGCAAAATAGTGTAAAAGAATACATCATAATGCATGAACGCAAAATTATGACGCCTTCAATTTTTTTTTGCTAACACGTGTTATCTTTGTACGCATAGTTGTTAATAAAGTATTGTGTTCGTAAATAGGTGTTATGTTATTTATTTCCTCCACAAATCAAGCTTCGCGAACATTGTGGGAACCAGTAGATAGTCTGTGCCGATTCTGGGACGAGATAGATGGTCTGTGCCGATTCTGGGACCGTACATATTGGTAGTAGATGGTCTGTGCCGATTCTGGGACGCATCTTCGTTTTCGGACGATGCGAATGGTGGCATCGATGAATGAACATGCGAAGATAGGACAAGACAGACAGAATATAGGTAATTTTCCTTTCTCATACCTTTCACATTTTCAATCACAAAATCTTTAAAATGACTATAAAAGTAGAGAAAGCAGAAAAAGCAGTACAACAATTTATGTGGCAGCTCCGAGTACGCGCGACATAATCATCAACCGTAAGCAGTTTTCTTTATATTACATTTTGACCAAATAAGAACGCTCTTCATTTTTCCTTTCAAGCATCTGAACCATGTCGATGTTTACCAGCATTCGAGCAAGCATATCATTAGCGGTTCAGTGGATCGTAACGTACCTGAAACGACTCTATATTACCATTCCGATTTCGGTCACAGTAATTCTCAGCAAAATCAAGATCGAGGTGAAGAAATGCGCAAATAGCACAGCATTTGAGATTTCCATATACCCGAACGCATCGTTAGGATGGACTGTGTGTATTGGCCACTGAAGAATTGAAGGAATATTGGTCAACGATATGATGTAAATGCTGATTGGAATCGATGAATGAACATGCGAAGATAGGACAAGACAGACAGAATATAGGTAATTTTCCTTTCTCATACCTTTCACATTTTCAATCACAAAATCTTTAAAATGACTATAAATATAGTATAAAAAGCAGAAAAAGCAGTAGAACAATTTATGTGGCAGCTCCGAGTACACCAGACGTATTCATCAACAATAAGTATGTTTTTCTTTATATTACATTTTGACCAAATAAGAACGCTCTTCATTTTCCCTTTCAAGCATCTGAACCATGTCGATGTTTACCAGCATTCGAGCAAGCATATCATTAGCGGTTCAGTGGATCGTAACGTACCTGAAACGACTCTATATTACCATTCCGATTTCGGTTACGATAATTCCCGGCAAAATCAAGATCGAGGTGAAGAAATGCGCAAATAGCACAGCATTTGAGATTTCGGTTACGATAATTCTCGGCAAAAATCAAGATCGAGGTGAAGAAATGCGCGAATAGCACAGCATTTCAGATTTCCATATATGCGAACGCACCGTTAGAATACACTGTGTGTATTGGCCACTGAAGAATTGAAGAAATATTGATCAACGATATGATGTAAATGCTTATTGGAATTCCCCAAAGAAAAAAAAAAAAAAAGGAAAAAACAAATGGTATACTGCACTGTACATTGCAAGGAGAGAACTGGATCAACTGAGAGTATGCAACTGAACATTAGTACTAATACGCCGTTGAAAGACTGCACCACACTGTGTTTCCTACGCACATACGAAGACGGTAAGGGACCGAGGACCGGGTGACGGTTGCAGCCTTACAACCTCCCTCTATTCATCGACGCGAGGATTTTTTTCTAGACGTCAGCCAGACGTCTGAGTTTCTTCCCCAATTTCTTCTATCGTTTGTATTTAAGAGTCACATTTAACGAAATAAACGGCTTAGTAGCATAAGGCGATCAAGCGAAAATAAAATTATAATCGTACCGCTTATTTTCCGTCAGTTCCTTCTCTCGAGATCCGGACCCCCGTTAGGCGAGGAATTTTCAAACCTCCTTCCCCTAACGGTATGAATGCATGATCAGAGTATACAAGAGTTCGAGATTACGAGTTTAAACTCTATATGAAAGAGTACGAAAAGAGCGCAAAATAGTGTAAAAGAATACATCATAATGCATGAACGCAAAATTATGACGCCTTCAATTTTTTTTTGCTAACACGTGTTATCTTTGTACGCATAGTTGTTAATAAAGTATTGTGTTCGTAAATAGGTGTTATGTTATTTATTTCCTCCACAAATCAAGCTTCGCGAACATTGTGGGAACCAGTAGATAGTCTGTGCCGATTCTGGGACGAGTAGTAGATGGACTGTGCCGATTCTGGGACGCATCTTCGTTTTCGGGACGATGCGAATGATGGCATCGATGAATGGACATGCGAAGATACCACAAGACAGATAAAATATTGGGAATCTTTTTTTTCATACCTTTTCACATTTCAATGTCGCAATATTTAAAATGACTTTTAAAGAAGAAGAAGCAGGAGTAGAACAATTCATGTGGGACAACGTGATCGGTGTACCGGAGGAAGTAGGCAGCTCCGAGTACACGCGACATAATCATCAACCGTAAGCAGTTTTCTTTATATTACATTTTGACCAAATAAGAACGCTCTTCATTTTTCCTTTCAAGCATCTGAACCATGTCGATGTTTACCAGCATTCGAGCAAGCATATCATTAGCGGTTCAGTGGATCGTAACGTACCTGAAACGACTCTATATTACCATTCCGATTTCGGTCACAGTAATTCTCAGCAAAATCAAGATCGAGGTGAAGAAATGCGCAAATAGCACAGCATTTGAGATTTCCATATACCCGAACGCATCGTTAGGATGGACTGTGTGTATTGGCCACTGAAGAATTGAAGGAATATTGGTCAACGATATGATGTAAATGCTGATTGGAATCGATGAATGAACATGCGAAGATAGGACAAGACAGACAGAATATAGGTAATTTTCCTTTCTCATACCTTTCACATTTTCAATCACAAAATCTTTAAAATGACTATAAATATAGTATAAAAAGCAGAAAAAGCAGTAGAACAATTTATGTGGCAGCTCCGAGTACACCAGACGTATTCATCAACAATAAGTATGTTTTTCTTTATATTACATTTTGACCAAATAAGAACGCTCTTCATTTTCCCTTTCAAGCATCTGAACCATGTCGATGTTTACCAGCATTCGAGCAAGCATATCATTAGCGGTTCAGTGGATCGTAACGTACCTGAAACGACTCTATATTACCATTCCGATTTCGGTTACGATAATTCCCGGCAAAATCAAGATCGAGGTGAAGAAATGCGCAAATAGCACAGCATTTGAGATTTCGGTTACGATAATTCTCGGCAAAAATCAAGATCGAGGTGAAGAAATGCGCGAATAGCACAGCATTTCAGATTTCCATATATGCGAACGCACCGTTAGAATACACTGTGTGTATTGGCCACTGAAGAATTGAAGAAATATTGATCAACGATATGATGTAAATGCTTATTGGAATTCCCCAAAGAAAAAAAAAAAAAAAGGAAAAAACAAATGGTATACTGCACTGTACATTGCAAGGAGAGAACTGGATCAACTGAGAGTATGCAACTGAACATTAGTACTAATACGCCGTTGAAAGACTGCACCACACTGTGTTTCCTACGCACATACGAAGACGGTAAGGGACCGAGGACCGGGTGACGGTTGCAGCCTTACAACCTCCCTCTATTCATCGACGCGAGGATTTTTTTCTAGACGTCAGCCAGACGTCTGAGTTTCTTCCCCAATTTCTTCTATCGTTTGTATTTAAGAGTCACATTTAACGAAATAAACGGCTTAGTAGCATAAGGCGATCAAGCGAAAATAAAATTATAATCGTACCGCTTATTTTCCGTCAGTTCCTTCTCTCGAGATCCGGACCCCCGTTAGGCGAGGAATTTTCAAACCTCCTTCCCCTAACGGTATGAATGCATGATCAGAGTATACAAGAGTTCGAGATTACGAGTTTAAACTCTATATGAAAGAGTACGAAAAGAGCGCAAAATAGTGTAAAAGAATACATCATAATGCATGAACGCAAAATTATGACGCCTTCAATTTTTTTTTGCTAACACGTGTTATCTTTGTACGCATAGTTGTTAATAAAGTATTGTGTTCGTAAATAGGTGTTATGTTATTTATTTCCTCCACAAATCAAGCTTCGCGAACATTGTGGGA
>NW_027488523.1:0-11033 GCF_051014445.1 Colletes latitarsis | reverse complement strand
CAGCAAAATCAAGATCGAGGTGAAGAAATGCGCAAATAGCACAGCATTTGAGATTTCCATATACCCGAACGCATCGTTAGGATGGACTGTGTGTATTGGCCACTGAAGAATTGAAGGAATATTGGTCAACGATATGATGTAAATGCTGATTGGAATCGATGAATGAACATGCGAAGATAGGACAAGACAGACAGAATATAGGTAATTTTCCTTTCTCATACCTTTCACATTTTCAATCACAAAATCTTTAAAATGACTATAAATATAGTATAAAAAGCAGAAAAAGCAGTAGAACAATTTATGTGGCAGCTCCGAGTACACCAGACGTATTCATCAACAATAAGTATGTTTTTCTTTATATTACATTTTGACCAAATAAGAACGCTCTTCATTTTCCCTTTCAAGCATCTGAACCATGTCGATGTTTACCAGCATTCGAGCAAGCATATCATTAGCGGTTCAGTGGATCGTAACGTACCTGAAACGACTCTATATTACCATTCCGATTTCGGTTACGATAATTCCCGGCAAAATCAAGATCGAGGTGAAGAAATGCGCAAATAGCACAGCATTTGAGATTTCGGTTACGATAATTCTCGGCAAAAATCAAGATCGAGGTGAAGAAATGCGCGAATAGCACAGCATTTCAGATTTCCATATATGCGAACGCACCGTTAGAATACACTGTGTGTATTGGCCACTGAAGAATTGAAGAAATATTGATCAACGATATGATGTAAATGCTTATTGGAATTCCCCAAAGAAAAAAAAAAAAAAAGGAAAAAACAAATGGTATACTGCACTGTACATTGCAAGGAGAGAACTGGATCAACTGAGAGTATGCAACTGAACATTAGTACTAATACGCCGTTGAAAGACTGCACCACACTGTGTTTCCTACGCACATACGAAGACGGTAAGGGACCGAGGACCGGGTGACGGTTGCAGCCTTACAACCTCCCTCTATTCATCGACGCGAGGATTTTTTTCTAGACGTCAGCCAGACGTCTGAGTTTCTTCCCCAATTTCTTCTATCGTTTGTATTTAAGAGTCACATTTAACGAAATAAACGGCTTAGTAGCATAAGGCGATCAAGCGAAAATAAAATTATAATCGTACCGCTTATTTTCCGTCAGTTCCTTCTCTCGAGATCCGGACCCCCGTTAGGCGAGGAATTTTCAAACCTCCTTCCCCTAACGGTATGAATGCATGATCAGAGTATACAAGAGTTCGAGATTACGAGTTTAAACTCTATATGAAAGAGTACGAAAAGAGCGCAAAATAGTGTAAAAGAATACATCATAATGCATGAACGCAAAATTATGACGCCTTCAATTTTTTTTTGCTAACACGTGTTATCTTTGTACGCATAGTTGTTAATAAAGTATTGTGTTCGTAAATAGGTGTTATGTTATTTATTTCCTCCACAAATCAAGCTTCGCGAACATTGTGGGAACCAGTAGATAGTCTGTGCCGATTCTGGGACGAGTAGATGGTCTGTGCCGATTCTGGGACCGTACATATTGGTAGTAGATGGTCTGTGCCGATTCTGGGACGCATCTTCGTTTTCGGACGATGCGAATGGTGGCATCGATGAATGAACATGCGAAGATAGGACAAGACAGACAGAATATAGGTAATTTTCCTTTCTCATACCTTTCACATTTTCAATCACAAAATCTTTAAAATGACTATAAAAGTAGAGAAAGCAGAAAAAGCAGTACAACAATTTATGTGGCAGCTCCGAGTACACGCGACATAATCATCAACCGTAAGCAGTTTTCTTTATATTACATTTTGACCAAATAAGAACGCTCTTCATTTTTCCTTTCAAGCATCTGAACCATGTCGATGTTTACCAGCATTCGAGCAAGCATATCATTAGCGGTTCAGTGGATCGTAACGTACCTGAAACGACTCTATATTACCATTCCGATTTCGGTCACAGTAATTCTCAGCAAAATCAAGATCGAGGTGAAGAAATGCGCAAATAGCACAGCATTTGAGATTTCCATATACCCGAACGCATCGTTAGGATGGACTGTGTGTATTGGCCACTGAAGAATTGAAGGAATATTGGTCAACGATATGATGTAAATGCTGATTGGAATCGATGAATGAACATGCGAAGATAGGACAAGACAGACAGAATATAGGTAATTTTCCTTTCTCATACCTTTCACATTTTCAATCACAAAATCTTTAAAATGACTATAAATATAGTATAAAAAGCAGAAAAAGCAGTAGAACAATTTATGTGGCAGCTCCGAGTACACCAGACGTATTCATCAACAATAAGTATGTTTTTCTTTATATTACATTTTGACCAAATAAGAACGCTCTTCATTTTCCCTTTCAAGCATCTGAACCATGTCGATGTTTACCAGCATTCGAGCAAGCATATCATTAGCGGTTCAGTGGATCGTAACGTACCTGAAACGACTCTATATTACCATTCCGATTTCGGTTACGATAATTCCCGGCAAAATCAAGATCGAGGTGAAGAAATGCGCAAATAGCACAGCATTTGAGATTTCGGTTACGATAATTCTCGGCAAAAATCAAGATCGAGGTGAAGAAATGCGCGAATAGCACAGCATTTCAGATTTCCATATATGCGAACGCACCGTTAGAATACACTGTGTGTATTGGCCACTGAAGAATTGAAGAAATATTGATCAACGATATGATGTAAATGCTTATTGGAATTCCCCAAAGAAAAAAAAAAAAAAAGGAAAAAACAAATGGTATACTGCACTGTACATTGCAAGGAGAGAACTGGATCAACTGAGAGTATGCAACTGAACATTAGTACTAATACGCCGTTGAAAGACTGCACCACACTGTGTTTCCTACGCACATACGAAGACGGTAAGGGACCGAGGACCGGGTGACGGTTGCAGCCTTACAACCTCCCTCTATTCATCGACGCGAGGATTTTTTTCTAGACGTCAGCCAGACGTCTGAGTTTCTTCCCCAATTTCTTCTATCGTTTGTATTTAAGAGTCACATTTAACGAAATAAACGGCTTAGTAGCATAAGGCGATCAAGCGAAAATAAAATTATAATCGTACCGCTTATTTTCCGTCAGTTCCTTCTCTCGAGATCCGGACCCCCGTTAGGCGAGGAATTTTCAAACCTCCTTCCCCTAACGGTATGAATGCATGATCAGAGTATACAAGAGTTCGAGATTACGAGTTTAAACTCTATATGAAAGAGTACGAAAAGAGCGCAAAATAGTGTAAAAGAATACATCATAATGCATGAACGCAAAATTATGACGCCTTCAATTTTTTTTTGCTAACACGTGTTATCTTTGTACGCATAGTTGTTAATAAAGTATTGTGTTCGTAAATAGGTGTTATGTTATTTATTTCCTCCACAAATCAAGCTTCGCGAACATTGTGGGAACCAGTAGATAGTCTGTGCCGATTCTGGGACGCTAGATGGTCTGTGCCGATTCTGGGACCGTACATATTGGTAGTAGATGGTCTGTGCCGATTCTGGGACGCATCTTCGTTTTCGGACGATGCGAATGGTGGCATCGATGAATGAACATGCGAAGATAGGACAAGACAGACAGAATATAGGTAATTTTCCTTTCTCATACCTTTCACATTTTCAATCACAAAATCTTTAAAATGACTATAAAAGTAGAGAAAGCAGAAAAAGCAGTACAACAATTTATGTGGCAGCTCCGAGTACACGCGACATAATCATCAACCGTAAGCAGTTTTCTTTATATTACATTTTGACCAAATAAGAACGCTCTTCATTTTTCCTTTCAAGCATCTGAACCATGTCGATGTTTACCAGCATTCGAGCAAGCATATCATTAGCGGTTCAGTGGATCGTAACGTACCTGAAACGACTCTATATTACCATTCCGATTTCGGTCACAGTAATTCTCAGCAAAATCAAGATCGAGGTGAAGAAATGCGCAAATAGCACAGCATTTGAGATTTCCATATACCCGAACGCATCGTTAGGATGGACTGTGTGTATTGGCCACTGAAGAATTGAAGGAATATTGGTCAACGATATGATGTAAATGCTGATTGGAATCGATGAATGAACATGCGAAGATAGGACAAGACAGACAGAATATAGGTAATTTTCCTTTCTCATACCTTTCACATTTTCAATCACAAAATCTTTAAAATGACTATAAATATAGTATAAAAAGCAGAAAAAGCAGTAGAACAATTTATGTGGCAGCTCCGAGTACACCAGACGTATTCATCAACAATAAGTATGTTTTTCTTTATATTACATTTTGACCAAATAAGAACGCTCTTCATTTTCCCTTTCAAGCATCTGAACCATGTCGATGTTTACCAGCATTCGAGCAAGCATATCATTAGCGGTTCAGTGGATCGTAACGTACCTGAAACGACTCTATATTACCATTCCGATTTCGGTTACGATAATTCCCGGCAAAATCAAGATCGAGGTGAAGAAATGCGCAAATAGCACAGCATTTGAGATTTCGGTTACGATAATTCTCGGCAAAAATCAAGATCGAGGTGAAGAAATGCGCGAATAGCACAGCATTTCAGATTTCCATATATGCGAACGCACCGTTAGAATACACTGTGTGTATTGGCCACTGAAGAATTGAAGAAATATTGATCAACGATATGATGTAAATGCTTATTGGAATTCCCCAAAGAAAAAAAAAAAAAAAGGAAAAAACAAATGGTATACTGCACTGTACATTGCAAGGAGAGAACTGGATCAACTGAGAGTATGCAACTGAACATTAGTACTAATACGCCGTTGAAAGACTGCACCACACTGTGTTTCCTACGCACATACGAAGACGGTAAGGGACCGAGGACCGGGTGACGGTTGCAGCCTTACAACCTCCCTCTATTCATCGACGCGAGGATTTTTTTCTAGACGTCAGCCAGACGTCTGAGTTTCTTCCCCAATTTCTTCTATCGTTTGTATTTAAGAGTCACATTTAACGAAATAAACGGCTTAGTAGCATAAGGCGATCAAGCGAAAATAAAATTATAATCGTACCGCTTATTTTCCGTCAGTTCCTTCTCTCGAGATCCGGACCCCCGTTAGGCGAGGAATTTTCAAACCTCCTTCCCCTAACGGTATGAATGCATGATCAGAGTATACAAGAGTTCGAGATTACGAGTTTAAACTCTATATGAAAGAGTACGAAAAGAGCGCAAAATAGTGTAAAAGAATACATCATAATGCATGAACGCAAAATTATGACGCCTTCAATTTTTTTTTGCTAACACGTGTTATCTTTGTACGCATAGTTGTTAATAAAGTATTGTGTTCGTAAATAGGTGTTATGTTATTTATTTCCTCCACAAATCAAGCTTCGCGAACATTGTGGGAACCAGTAGATAGTCTGTGCCGATTCTGGGACGCATATGCGTCCCAGAATCGGCACAGACTATCTACTGGTTCCCACAATGTTCGCGAAGCTTGATTTGTGGAGGAAATAAATAACATAACACCTATTTACGAACACAATACTTTATTAACAACTATGCGTACAAAGATAACACGTGTTAGCAAAAAAAAATTGAAGGCGTCATAATTTTGCGTTCATGCATTATGATGTATTCTTTTACACTATTTTGCGCTCTTTTCGTACTCTTTCATATAGAGTTTAAACTCGTAATCTCGAACTCTTGTATACTCTGATCATGCATTCATACCGTTAGGGGAAGGAGGTTTGAAAATTCCTCGCCTAACGGGGGTCCGGATCTCGAGAGAAGGAACTGACGGAAAATAAGCGGTACGATTATAATTTTATTTTCGCTTGATCGCCTTATGCTACTAAGCCGTTTATTTCGTTAAATGTGACTCTTAAATACAAACGATAGAAGAAATTGGGGAAGAAACTCAGACGTCTGGCTGACGTCTAGAAAAAAATCCTCGCGTCGATGAATAGAGGGAGGTTGTAAGGCTGCAACCGTCACCCGGTCCTCGGTCCCTTACCGTCTTCGTATGTGCGTAGGAAACACAGTGTGGTGCAGTCTTTCAACGGCGTATTAGTACTAATGTTCAGTTGCATACTCTCAGTTGATCCAGTTCTCTCCTTGCAATGTACAGTGCAGTATACCATTTGTTTTTTCCTTTTTTTTTTTTTTTCTTTGGGGAATTCCAATAAGCATTTACATCATATCGTTGATCAATATTTCTTCAATTCTTCAGTGGCCAATACACACAGTGTATTCTAACGGTGCGTTCGCATATATGGAAATCTGAAATGCTGTGCTATTCGCGCATTTCTTCACCTCGATCTTGATTTTTGCCGAGAATTATCGTAACCGAAATCTCAAATGCTGTGCTATTTGCGCATTTCTTCACCTCGATCTTGATTTTGCCGGGAATTATCGTAACCGAAATCGGAATGGTAATATAGAGTCGTTTCAGGTACGTTACGATCCACTGAACCGCTAATGATATGCTTGCTCGAATGCTGGTAAACATCGACATGGTTCAGATGCTTGAAAGGGAAAATGAAGAGCGTTCTTATTTGGTCAAAATGTAATATAAAGAAAAACATACTTATTGTTGATGAATACGTCTGGTGTACTCGGAGCTGCCACATAAATTGTTCTACTGCTTTTTCTGCTTTTTATACTATATTTATAGTCATTTTAAAGATTTTGTGATTGAAAATGTGAAAGGTATGAGAAAGGAAAATTACCTATATTCTGTCTGTCTTGTCCTATCTTCGCATGTTCATTCATCGATTCCAATCAGCATTTACATCATATCGTTGACCAATATTCCTTCAATTCTTCAGTGGCCAATACACACAGTCCATCCTAACGATGCGTTCGGGTATATGGAAATCTCAAATGCTGTGCTATTTGCGCATTTCTTCACCTCGATCTTGATTTTGCTGAGAATTACTGTGACCGAAATCGGAATGGTAATATAGAGTCGTTTCAGGTACGTTACGATCCACTGAACCGCTAATGATATGCTTGCTCGAATGCTGGTAAACATCGACATGGTTCAGATGCTTGAAAGGAAAAATGAAGAGCGTTCTTATTTGGTCAAAATGTAATATAAAGAAAACTGCTTACGGTTGATGATTATGTCGCGTGTACTCGGAGCTGCCACATAAATTGTTGTACTGCTTTTTCTGCTTTCTCTACTTTTATAGTCATTTTAAAGATTTTGTGATTGAAAATGTGAAAGGTATGAGAAAGGAAAATTACCTATATTCTGTCTGTCTTGTCCTATCTTCGCATGTTCATTCATCGATGCCACCATTCGCATCGTCCGAAAACGAAGATGCGTCCCAGAATCGGCACAGACCATCTACTACCAATATGTACGGTCCCAGAATCGGCACAGACCATCTACTAGCGTCCCAGAATCGGCACAGACTATCTACTGGTTCCCACAATGTTCGCGAAGCTTGATTTGTGGAGGAAATAAATAACATAACACCTATTTACGAACACAATACTTTATTAACAACTATGCGTACAAAGATAACACGTGTTAGCAAAAAAAAATTGAAGGCGTCATAATTTTGCGTTCATGCATTATGATGTATTCTTTTACACTATTTTGCGCTCTTTTCGTACTCTTTCATATAGAGTTTAAACTCGTAATCTCGAACTCTTGTATACTCTGATCATGCATTCATACCGTTAGGGGAAGGAGGTTTGAAAATTCCTCGCCTAACGGGGGTCCGGATCTCGAGAGAAGGAACTGACGGAAAATAAGCGGTACGATTATAATTTTATTTTCGCTTGATCGCCTTATGCTACTAAGCCGTTTATTTCGTTAAATGTGACTCTTAAATACAAACGATAGAAGAAATTGGGGAAGAAACTCAGACGTCTGGCTGACGTCTAGAAAAAAATCCTCGCGTCGATGAATAGAGGGAGGTTGTAAGGCTGCAACCGTCACCCGGTCCTCGGTCCCTTACCGTCTTCGTATGTGCGTAGGAAACACAGTGTGGTGCAGTCTTTCAACGGCGTATTAGTACTAATGTTCAGTTGCATACTCTCAGTTGATCCAGTTCTCTCCTTGCAATGTACAGTGCAGTATACCATTTGTTTTTTCCTTTTTTTTTTTTTTTCTTTGGGGAATTCCAATAAGCATTTACATCATATCGTTGATCAATATTTCTTCAATTCTTCAGTGGCCAATACACACAGTGTATTCTAACGGTGCGTTCGCATATATGGAAATCTGAAATGCTGTGCTATTCGCGCATTTCTTCACCTCGATCTTGATTTTTGCCGAGAATTATCGTAACCGAAATCTCAAATGCTGTGCTATTTGCGCATTTCTTCACCTCGATCTTGATTTTGCCGGGAATTATCGTAACCGAAATCGGAATGGTAATATAGAGTCGTTTCAGGTACGTTACGATCCACTGAACCGCTAATGATATGCTTGCTCGAATGCTGGTAAACATCGACATGGTTCAGATGCTTGAAAGGGAAAATGAAGAGCGTTCTTATTTGGTCAAAATGTAATATAAAGAAAAACATACTTATTGTTGATGAATACGTCTGGTGTACTCGGAGCTGCCACATAAATTGTTCTACTGCTTTTTCTGCTTTTTATACTATATTTATAGTCATTTTAAAGATTTTGTGATTGAAAATGTGAAAGGTATGAGAAAGGAAAATTACCTATATTCTGTCTGTCTTGTCCTATCTTCGCATGTTCATTCATCGATTCCAATCAGCATTTACATCATATCGTTGACCAATATTCCTTCAATTCTTCAGTGGCCAATACACACAGTCCATCCTAACGATGCGTTCGGGTATATGGAAATCTCAAATGCTGTGCTATTTGCGCATTTCTTCACCTCGATCTTGATTTTGCTGAGAATTACTGTGACCGAAATCGGAATGGTAATATAGAGTCGTTTCAGGTACGTTACGATCCACTGAACCGCTAATGATATGCTTGCTCGAATGCTGGTAAACATCGACATGGTTCAGATGCTTGAAAGGAAAAATGAAGAGCGTTCTTATTTGGTCAAAATGTAATATAAAGAAAACTGCTTACGGTTGATGATTATGTCGCGTGTACTCGGAGCTGCCACATAAATTGTTGTACTGCTTTTTCTGCTTTCTCTACTTTTATAGTCATTTTAAAGATTTTGTGATTGAAAATGTGAAAGGTATGAGAAAGGAAAATTACCTATATTCTGTCTGTCTTGTCCTATCTTCGCATGTTCATTCATCGATGCCACCATTCGCATCGTCCGAAAACGAAGATGCGTCCCAGAATCGGCACAGACCATCTACTACTCCCAGAATCGGCACAGACTATCTACTGGTTCCCACAATGTTCGCGAAGCTTGATTTGTGGAGGAAATAAATAACATAACACCTATTTACGAACACAATACTTTATTAACAACTATGCGTACAAAGATAACACGTGTTAGCAAAAAAAAATTGAAGGCGTCATAATTTTGCGTTCATGCATTATGATGTATTCTTTTACACTATTTTGCGCTCTTTTCGTACTCTTTCATATAGAGTTTAAACTCGTAATCTCGAACTCTTGTATACTCTGATCATGCATTCATACCGTTAGGGGAAGGAGGTTTGAAAATTCCTCGCCTAACGGGGGTCCGGATCTCGAGAGAAGGAACTGACGGAAAATAAGCGGTACGATTATAATTTTATTTTCGCTTGATCGCCTTATGCTACTAAGCCGTTTATTTCGTTAAATGTGACTCTTAAATACAAACGATAGAAGAAATTGGGGAAGAAACTCAGACGTCTGGCTGACGTCTAGAAAAAAATCCTCGCGTCGATGAATAGAGGGAGGTTGTAAGGCTGCAACCGTCACCCGGTCCTCGGTCCCTTACCGTCTTCGTATGTGCGTAGGAAACACAGTGTGGTGCAGTCTTTCAACGGCGTATTAGTACTAATGTTCAGTTGCATACTCTCAGTTGATCCAGTTCTCTCCTTGCAATGTACAGTGCAGTATACCATTTGTTTTTTCCTTTTTTTTTTTTTTTCTTTGGGGAATTCCAATAAGCATTTACATCATATCGTTGATCAATATTTCTTCAATTCTTCAGTGGCCAATACACACAGTGTATTCTAACGGTGCGTTCGCATATATGGAAATCTGAAATGCTGTGCTATTCGCGCATTTCTTCACCTCGATCTTGATTTTTGCCGAGAATTATCGTAACCGAAATCTCAAATGCTGTGCTATTTGCGCATTTCTTCACCTCGATCTTGATTTTGCCGGGAATTATCGTAACCGAAATCGGAATGGTAATATAGAGTCGTTTCAGGTACGTTACGATCCACTGAACCGCTAATGATATGCTTGCTCGAATGCTGGTAAACATCGACATGGTTCAGATGCTTGAAAGGGAAAATGAAGAGCGTTCTTATTTGGTCAAAATGTAATATAAAGAAAAACATACTTATTGTTGATGAATACGTCTGGTGTACTCGGAGCTGCCACATAAATTGTTCTACTGCTTTTTCTGCTTTTTATACTATATTTATAGTCATTTTAAAGATTTTGTGATTGAAAATGTGAAAGGTATGAGAAAGGAAAATTACCTATATTCTGTCTGTCTTGTCCTATCTTCGCATGTTCATTCATCGATTCCAATCAGCATTTACATCATATCGTTGACCAATATTCCTTCAATTCTTCAGTGGCCAATACACACAGTCCATCCTAACGATGCGTTCGGGTATATGGAAATCTCAAATGCTGTGCTATTTGCGCATTTCTTCACCTCGATCTTGATTTTGCTGAGAATTACTGTGACCGAAATCGGAATGGTAATATAGAGTCGTTTCAGGTACGTTACGATCCACTGAACCGCTAATGATATGCTTGCTCGAATGCTGGTAAACATCGACATGGTTCAGATGCTTGAAAGGAAAAATGAAGAGCGTTCTTATTTGGTCAAAATGTAATATAAAGAAAACTGCTTACGGTTGATGATTATGTCGCGCGTACTCAGTGCTGCCTACTTCCTCCGGTACACCGATCACGTTGTCCCACATGAATTGTTCTACTCCTGC
>NW_027488522.1:0-11617 GCF_051014445.1 Colletes latitarsis | reverse complement strand
GTAGTAGATGGACTGTGCCGATTCTGGGACGCATCTTCGTTTTCGGGACGATGCGAATGATGGCATCGATGAATGGACATGCGAAGATACCACAAGACAGATAAAATATTGGGAATCTTTTTTTTCATACCTTTTCACATTTCAATGTCGCAATATTTAAAATGACTTTTAAAGAAGAAGAAGCAGGAGTAGAACAATTCATGTGGGACAACGTGATCGGTGTACCGGAGGAAGTAGGCAGCACTGAGTACGCGCGACATAATCATCAACCGTAAGCAGTTTTCTTTATATTACATTTTGACCAAATAAGAACGCTCTTCATTTTTCCTTTCAAGCATCTGAACCATGTCGATGTTTACCAGCATTCGAGCAAGCATATCATTAGCGGTTCAGTGGATCGTAACGTACCTGAAACGACTCTATATTACCATTCCGATTTCGGTCACAGTAATTCTCAGCAAAATCAAGATCGAGGTGAAGAAATGCGCAAATAGCACAGCATTTGAGATTTCCATATACCCGAACGCATCGTTAGGATGGACTGTGTGTATTGGCCACTGAAGAATTGAAGGAATATTGGTCAACGATATGATGTAAATGCTGATTGGAATCGATGAATGAACATGCGAAGATAGGACAAGACAGACAGAATATAGGTAATTTTCCTTTCTCATACCTTTCACATTTTCAATCACAAAATCTTTAAAATGACTATAAATATAGTATAAAAAGCAGAAAAAGCAGTAGAACAATTTATGTGGCAGCTCCGAGTACACCAGACGTATTCATCAACAATAAGTATGTTTTTCTTTATATTACATTTTGACCAAATAAGAACGCTCTTCATTTTCCCTTTCAAGCATCTGAACCATGTCGATGTTTACCAGCATTCGAGCAAGCATATCATTAGCGGTTCAGTGGATCGTAACGTACCTGAAACGACTCTATATTACCATTCCGATTTCGGTTACGATAATTCCCGGCAAAATCAAGATCGAGGTGAAGAAATGCGCAAATAGCACAGCATTTGAGATTTCGGTTACGATAATTCTCGGCAAAAATCAAGATCGAGGTGAAGAAATGCGCGAATAGCACAGCATTTCAGATTTCCATATATGCGAACGCACCGTTAGAATACACTGTGTGTATTGGCCACTGAAGAATTGAAGAAATATTGATCAACGATATGATGTAAATGCTTATTGGAATTCCCCAAAGAAAAAAAAAAAAAAAGGAAAAAACAAATGGTATACTGCACTGTACATTGCAAGGAGAGAACTGGATCAACTGAGAGTATGCAACTGAACATTAGTACTAATACGCCGTTGAAAGACTGCACCACACTGTGTTTCCTACGCACATACGAAGACGGTAAGGGACCGAGGACCGGGTGACGGTTGCAGCCTTACAACCTCCCTCTATTCATCGACGCGAGGATTTTTTTCTAGACGTCAGCCAGACGTCTGAGTTTCTTCCCCAATTTCTTCTATCGTTTGTATTTAAGAGTCACATTTAACGAAATAAACGGCTTAGTAGCATAAGGCGATCAAGCGAAAATAAAATTATAATCGTACCGCTTATTTTCCGTCAGTTCCTTCTCTCGAGATCCGGACCCCCGTTAGGCGAGGAATTTTCAAACCTCCTTCCCCTAACGGTATGAATGCATGATCAGAGTATACAAGAGTTCGAGATTACGAGTTTAAACTCTATATGAAAGAGTACGAAAAGAGCGCAAAATAGTGTAAAAGAATACATCATAATGCATGAACGCAAAATTATGACGCCTTCAATTTTTTTTTGCTAACACGTGTTATCTTTGTACGCATAGTTGTTAATAAAGTATTGTGTTCGTAAATAGGTGTTATGTTATTTATTTCCTCCACAAATCAAGCTTCGCGAACATTGTGGGAACCAGTAGATAGTCTGTGCCGATTCTGGGACGCATGTAATTTTCCTTTCTCATACCTTTCACATTTTCAATCACAAAATCTTTAAAATGACTATAAAAGTAGAGAAAGCAGAAAAAGCAGTACAACAATTTATGTGGCAGCTCCGAGTACACGCGACATAATCATCAACCGTAAGCAGTTTTCTTTATATTACATTTTGACCAAATAAGAACGCTCTTCATTTTTCCTTTCAAGCATCTGAACCATGTCGATGTTTACCAGCATTCGAGCAAGCATATCATTAGCGGTTCAGTGGATCGTAACGTACCTGAAACGACTCTATATTACCATTCCGATTTCGGTCACAGTAATTCTCAGCAAAATCAAGATCGAGGTGAAGAAATGCGCAAATAGCACAGCATTTGAGATTTCCATATACCCGAACGCATCGTTAGGATGGACTGTGTGTATTGGCCACTGAAGAATTGAAGGAATATTGGTCAACGATATGATGTAAATGCTGATTGGAATCGATGAATGAACATGCGAAGATAGGACAAGACAGACAGAATATAGGTAATTTTCCTTTCTCATACCTTTCACATTTTCAATCACAAAATCTTTAAAATGACTATAAATATAGTATAAAAAGCAGAAAAAGCAGTAGAACAATTTATGTGGCAGCTCCGAGTACACCAGACGTATTCATCAACAATAAGTATGTTTTTCTTTATATTACATTTTGACCAAATAAGAACGCTCTTCATTTTCCCTTTCAAGCATCTGAACCATGTCGATGTTTACCAGCATTCGAGCAAGCATATCATTAGCGGTTCAGTGGATCGTAACGTACCTGAAACGACTCTATATTACCATTCCGATTTCGGTTACGATAATTCCCGGCAAAATCAAGATCGAGGTGAAGAAATGCGCAAATAGCACAGCATTTGAGATTTCGGTTACGATAATTCTCGGCAAAAATCAAGATCGAGGTGAAGAAATGCGCGAATAGCACAGCATTTCAGATTTCCATATATGCGAACGCACCGTTAGAATACACTGTGTGTATTGGCCACTGAAGAATTGAAGAAATATTGATCAACGATATGATGTAAATGCTTATTGGAATTCCCCAAAGAAAAAAAAAAAAAAAGGAAAAAACAAATGGTATACTGCACTGTACATTGCAAGGAGAGAACTGGATCAACTGAGAGTATGCAACTGAACATTAGTACTAATACGCCGTTGAAAGACTGCACCACACTGTGTTTCCTACGCACATACGAAGACGGTAAGGGACCGAGGACCGGGTGACGGTTGCAGCCTTACAACCTCCCTCTATTCATCGACGCGAGGATTTTTTTCTAGACGTCAGCCAGACGTCTGAGTTTCTTCCCCAATTTCTTCTATCGTTTGTATTTAAGAGTCACATTTAACGAAATAAACGGCTTAGTAGCATAAGGCGATCAAGCGAAAATAAAATTATAATCGTACCGCTTATTTTCCGTCAGTTCCTTCTCTCGAGATCCGGACCCCCGTTAGGCGAGGAATTTTCAAACCTCCTTCCCCTAACGGTATGAATGCATGATCAGAGTATACAAGAGTTCGAGATTACGAGTTTAAACTCTATATGAAAGAGTACGAAAAGAGCGCAAAATAGTGTAAAAGAATACATCATAATGCATGAACGCAAAATTATGACGCCTTCAATTTTTTTTTGCTAACACGTGTTATCTTTGTACGCATAGTTGTTAATAAAGTATTGTGTTCGTAAATAGGTGTTATGTTATTTATTTCCTCCACAAATCAAGCTTCGCGAACATTGTGGGAACCAGTAGATAGTCTGTGCCGATTCTGGGACGAGAAGATGCGTCCCAGAATCGGCACAGACTATCTACTGGTTCCCACAATGTTCGCGAAGCTTGATTTGTGGAGGAAATAAATAACATAACACCTATTTACGAACACAATACTTTATTAACAACTATGCGTACAAAGATAACACGTGTTAGCAAAAAAAAATTGAAGGCGTCATAATTTTGCGTTCATGCATTATGATGTATTCTTTTACACTATTTTGCGCTCTTTTCGTACTCTTTCATATAGAGTTTAAACTCGTAATCTCGAACTCTTGTATACTCTGATCATGCATTCATACCGTTAGGGGAAGGAGGTTTGAAAATTCCTCGCCTAACGGGGGTCCGGATCTCGAGAGAAGGAACTGACGGAAAATAAGCGGTACGATTATAATTTTATTTTCGCTTGATCGCCTTATGCTACTAAGCCGTTTATTTCGTTAAATGTGACTCTTAAATACAAACGATAGAAGAAATTGGGGAAGAAACTCAGACGTCTGGCTGACGTCTAGAAAAAAATCCTCGCGTCGATGAATAGAGGGAGGTTGTAAGGCTGCAACCGTCACCCGGTCCTCGGTCCCTTACCGTCTTCGTATGTGCGTAGGAAACACAGTGTGGTGCAGTCTTTCAACGGCGTATTAGTACTAATGTTCAGTTGCATACTCTCAGTTGATCCAGTTCTCTCCTTGCAATGTACAGTGCAGTATACCATTTGTTTTTTCCTTTTTTTTTTTTTTTCTTTGGGGAATTCCAATAAGCATTTACATCATATCGTTGATCAATATTTCTTCAATTCTTCAGTGGCCAATACACACAGTGTATTCTAACGGTGCGTTCGCATATATGGAAATCTGAAATGCTGTGCTATTCGCGCATTTCTTCACCTCGATCTTGATTTTTGCCGAGAATTATCGTAACCGAAATCTCAAATGCTGTGCTATTTGCGCATTTCTTCACCTCGATCTTGATTTTGCCGGGAATTATCGTAACCGAAATCGGAATGGTAATATAGAGTCGTTTCAGGTACGTTACGATCCACTGAACCGCTAATGATATGCTTGCTCGAATGCTGGTAAACATCGACATGGTTCAGATGCTTGAAAGGGAAAATGAAGAGCGTTCTTATTTGGTCAAAATGTAATATAAAGAAAAACATACTTATTGTTGATGAATACGTCTGGTGTACTCGGAGCTGCCACATAAATTGTTCTACTGCTTTTTCTGCTTTTTATACTATATTTATAGTCATTTTAAAGATTTTGTGATTGAAAATGTGAAAGGTATGAGAAAGGAAAATTACCTATATTCTGTCTGTCTTGTCCTATCTTCGCATGTTCATTCATCGATTCCAATCAGCATTTACATCATATCGTTGACCAATATTCCTTCAATTCTTCAGTGGCCAATACACACAGTCCATCCTAACGATGCGTTCGGGTATATGGAAATCTCAAATGCTGTGCTATTTGCGCATTTCTTCACCTCGATCTTGATTTTGCTGAGAATTACTGTGACCGAAATCGGAATGGTAATATAGAGTCGTTTCAGGTACGTTACGATCCACTGAACCGCTAATGATATGCTTGCTCGAATGCTGGTAAACATCGACATGGTTCAGATGCTTGAAAGGGAAAATGAAGAGCGTTCTTATTTGGTCAAAATGTAATATAAAGAAAAACATACTTATTGTTGATGAATACGTCTGGTGTACTCGGAGCTGCCACATAAATTGTTCTACTGCTTTTTCTGCTTTTTATACTATATTTATAGTCATTTTAAAGATTTTGTGATTGAAAATGTGAAAGGTATGAGAAAGGAAAATTACCTATATTCTGTCTGTCTTGTCCTATCTTCGCATGTTCATTCATCGATTCCAATCAGCATTTACATCATATCGTTGACCAATATTCCTTCAATTCTTCAGTGGCCAATACACACAGTCCATCCTAACGATGCGTTCGGGTATATGGAAATCTCAAATGCTGTGCTATTTGCGCATTTCTTCACCTCGATCTTGATTTTGCTGAGAATTACTGTGACCGAAATCGGAATGGTAATATAGAGTCGTTTCAGGTACGTTACGATCCACTGAACCGCTAATGATATGCTTGCTCGAATGCTGGTAAACATCGACATGGTTCAGATGCTTGAAAGGAAAAATGAAGAGCGTTCTTATTTGGTCAAAATGTAATATAAAGAAAACTGCTTACGGTTGATGATTATGTCGCGCGTACTCAGTGCTGCCTACTTCCTCCGGTACACCGATCACGTTGTCCCACATGAATTGTTCTACTCCTGCTTCTTCTTCTTTAAAAGTCATTTTAAATATTGCGACATTGAAATGTGAAAAGGTATGAAAAAAAAGATTCCCAATATTTTATCTGTCTTGTGGTATCTTCGCATGTCCATTCATCGATGCCATCATTCGCATCGTCCCGAAAACGAAGATGCGTCCCAGAATCGGCACAGTCATCGTCCCAGAATCGGCACAGACTATCTACTGGTTCCCACAATGTTCGCGAAGCTTGATTTGTGGAGGAAATAAATAACATAACACCTATTTACGAACACAATACTTTATTAACAACTATGCGTACAAAGATAACACGTGTTAGCAAAAAAAAATTGAAGGCGTCATAATTTTGCGTTCATGCATTATGATGTATTCTTTTACACTATTTTGCGCTCTTTTCGTACTCTTTCATATAGAGTTTAAACTCGTAATCTCGAACTCTTGTATACTCTGATCATGCATTCATACCGTTAGGGGAAGGAGGTTTGAAAATTCCTCGCCTAACGGGGGTCCGGATCTCGAGAGAAGGAACTGACGGAAAATAAGCGGTACGATTATAATTTTATTTTCGCTTGATCGCCTTATGCTACTAAGCCGTTTATTTCGTTAAATGTGACTCTTAAATACAAACGATAGAAGAAATTGGGGAAGAAACTCAGACGTCTGGCTGACGTCTAGAAAAAAATCCTCGCGTCGATGAATAGAGGGAGGTTGTAAGGCTGCAACCGTCACCCGGTCCTCGGTCCCTTACCGTCTTCGTATGTGCGTAGGAAACACAGTGTGGTGCAGTCTTTCAACGGCGTATTAGTACTAATGTTCAGTTGCATACTCTCAGTTGATCCAGTTCTCTCCTTGCAATGTACAGTGCAGTATACCATTTGTTTTTTCCTTTTTTTTTTTTTTTCTTTGGGGAATTCCAATAAGCATTTACATCATATCGTTGATCAATATTTCTTCAATTCTTCAGTGGCCAATACACACAGTGTATTCTAACGGTGCGTTCGCATATATGGAAATCTGAAATGCTGTGCTATTCGCGCATTTCTTCACCTCGATCTTGATTTTTGCCGAGAATTATCGTAACCGAAATCTCAAATGCTGTGCTATTTGCGCATTTCTTCACCTCGATCTTGATTTTGCCGGGAATTATCGTAACCGAAATCGGAATGGTAATATAGAGTCGTTTCAGGTACGTTACGATCCACTGAACCGCTAATGATATGCTTGCTCGAATGCTGGTAAACATCGACATGGTTCAGATGCTTGAAAGGGAAAATGAAGAGCGTTCTTATTTGGTCAAAATGTAATATAAAGAAAAACATACTTATTGTTGATGAATACGTCTGGTGTACTCGGAGCTGCCACATAAATTGTTCTACTGCTTTTTCTGCTTTTTATACTATATTTATAGTCATTTTAAAGATTTTGTGATTGAAAATGTGAAAGGTATGAGAAAGGAAAATTACCTATATTCTGTCTGTCTTGTCCTATCTTCGCATGTTCATTCATCGATTCCAATCAGCATTTACATCATATCGTTGACCAATATTCCTTCAATTCTTCAGTGGCCAATACACACAGTCCATCCTAACGATGCGTTCGGGTATATGGAAATCTCAAATGCTGTGCTATTTGCGCATTTCTTCACCTCGATCTTGATTTTGCTGAGAATTACTGTGACCGAAATCGGAATGGTAATATAGAGTCGTTTCAGGTACGTTACGATCCACTGAACCGCTAATGATATGCTTGCTCGAATGCTGGTAAACATCGACATGGTTCAGATGCTTGAAAGGAAAAATGAAGAGCGTTCTTATTTGGTCAAAATGTAATATAAAGAAAACTGCTTACGGTTGATGATTATGTCGCGCGTACTCAGTGCTGCCTACTTCCTCCGGTACACCGATCACGTTGTCCCACATGAATTGTTCTACTCCTGCTTCTTCTTCTTTAAAAGTCATTTTAAATATTGCGACATTGAAATGTGAAAAGGTATGAAAAAAAAGATTCCCAATATTTTATCTGTCTTGTGGTATCTTCGCATGTCCATTCATCGATGCCATCATTCGCATCGTCCCGAAAACGAAGATGCGTCCCAGAATCGGCACAGTCCACTACTGCGTCCCAGAATCGGCACAGACTATCTACTGGT
Organism: Colletes latitarsis; assembly: GCF_051014445.1. Taxonomy (NCBI): domain Eukaryota; kingdom Metazoa; phylum Arthropoda; class Insecta; order Hymenoptera; family Colletidae; genus Colletes; species Colletes latitarsis. The sequence continues at coordinate 3,427 of NW_027488522.1, read as the reverse complement.
TCCCACAATGTTCGCGAAGCTTGATTTGTGGAGGAAATAAATAACATAACACCTATTTACGAACACAATACTTTATTAACAACTATGCGTACAAAGATAACACGTGTTAGCAAAAAAAAATTGAAGGCGTCATAATTTTGCGTTCATGCATTATGATGTATTCTTTTACACTATTTTGCGCTCTTTTCGTACTCTTTCATATAGAGTTTAAACTCGTAATCTCGAACTCTTGTATACTCTGATCATGCATTCATACCGTTAGGGGAAGGAGGTTTGAAAATTCCTCGCCTAACGGGGGTCCGGATCTCGAGAGAAGGAACTGACGGAAAATAAGCGGTACGATTATAATTTTATTTTCGCTTGATCGCCTTATGCTACTAAGCCGTTTATTTCGTTAAATGTGACTCTTAAATACAAACGATAGAAGAAATTGGGGAAGAAACTCAGACGTCTGGCTGACGTCTAGAAAAAAATCCTCGCGTCGATGAATAGAGGGAGGTTGTAAGGCTGCAACCGTCACCCGGTCCTCGGTCCCTTACCGTCTTCGTATGTGCGTAGGAAACACAGTGTGGTGCAGTCTTTCAACGGCGTATTAGTACTAATGTTCAGTTGCATACTCTCAGTTGATCCAGTTCTCTCCTTGCAATGTACAGTGCAGTATACCATTTGTTTTTTCCTTTTTTTTTTTTTTTCTTTGGGGAATTCCAATAAGCATTTACATCATATCGTTGATCAATATTTCTTCAATTCTTCAGTGGCCAATACACACAGTGTATTCTAACGGTGCGTTCGCATATATGGAAATCTGAAATGCTGTGCTATTCGCGCATTTCTTCACCTCGATCTTGATTTTTGCCGAGAATTATCGTAACCGAAATCTCAAATGCTGTGCTATTTGCGCATTTCTTCACCTCGATCTTGATTTTGCCGGGAATTATCGTAACCGAAATCGGAATGGTAATATAGAGTCGTTTCAGGTACGTTACGATCCACTGAACCGCTAATGATATGCTTGCTCGAATGCTGGTAAACATCGACATGGTTCAGATGCTTGAAAGGGAAAATGAAGAGCGTTCTTATTTGGTCAAAATGTAATATAAAGAAAAACATACTTATTGTTGATGAATACGTCTGGTGTACTCGGAGCTGCCACATAAATTGTTCTACTGCTTTTTCTGCTTTTTATACTATATTTATAGTCATTTTAAAGATTTTGTGATTGAAAATGTGAAAGGTATGAGAAAGGAAAATTACCTATATTCTGTCTGTCTTGTCCTATCTTCGCATGTTCATTCATCGATTCCAATCAGCATTTACATCATATCGTTGACCAATATTCCTTCAATTCTTCAGTGGCCAATACACACAGTCCATCCTAACGATGCGTTCGGGTATATGGAAATCTCAAATGCTGTGCTATTTGCGCATTTCTTCACCTCGATCTTGATTTTGCTGAGAATTACTGTGACCGAAATCGGAATGGTAATATAGAGTCGTTTCAGGTACGTTACGATCCACTGAACCGCTAATGATATGCTTGCTCGAATGCTGGTAAACATCGACATGGTTCAGATGCTTGAAAGGAAAAATGAAGAGCGTTCTTATTTGGTCAAAATGTAATATAAAGAAAACTGCTTACGGTTGATGATTATGTCGCGCGTACTCAGTGCTGCCACATAAATTGTTGTACTGCTTTTTCTGCTTTCTCTACTTTTATAGTCATTTTAAAGATTTTGTGATTGAAAATGTGAAAGGTATGAGAAAGGAAAATTACCTATATTCTGTCTGTCTTGTCCTATCTTCGCATGTTCATTCATCGATGCCACCATTCGCATCGTCCGAAAACGAAGATGCGTCCCAGAATCGGCACAGACCATCTACTACCAGAATCGGCACAGACTATCTACTGGTTCCCACAATGTTCGCGAAGCTTGATTTGTGGAGGAAATAAATAACATAACACCTATTTACGAACACAATACTTTATTAACAACTATGCGTACAAAGATAACACGTGTTAGCAAAAAAAAATTGAAGGCGTCATAATTTTGCGTTCATGCATTATGATGTATTCTTTTACACTATTTTGCGCTCTTTTCGTACTCTTTCATATAGAGTTTAAACTCGTAATCTCGAACTCTTGTATACTCTGATCATGCATTCATACCGTTAGGGGAAGGAGGTTTGAAAATTCCTCGCCTAACGGGGGTCCGGATCTCGAGAGAAGGAACTGACGGAAAATAAGCGGTACGATTATAATTTTATTTTCGCTTGATCGCCTTATGCTACTAAGCCGTTTATTTCGTTAAATGTGACTCTTAAATACAAACGATAGAAGAAATTGGGGAAGAAACTCAGACGTCTGGCTGACGTCTAGAAAAAAATCCTCGCGTCGATGAATAGAGGGAGGTTGTAAGGCTGCAACCGTCACCCGGTCCTCGGTCCCTTACCGTCTTCGTATGTGCGTAGGAAACACAGTGTGGTGCAGTCTTTCAACGGCGTATTAGTACTAATGTTCAGTTGCATACTCTCAGTTGATCCAGTTCTCTCCTTGCAATGTACAGTGCAGTATACCATTTGTTTTTTCCTTTTTTTTTTTTTTTCTTTGGGGAATTCCAATAAGCATTTACATCATATCGTTGATCAATATTTCTTCAATTCTTCAGTGGCCAATACACACAGTGTATTCTAACGGTGCGTTCGCATATATGGAAATCTGAAATGCTGTGCTATTCGCGCATTTCTTCACCTCGATCTTGATTTTTGCCGAGAATTATCGTAACCGAAATCTCAAATGCTGTGCTATTTGCGCATTTCTTCACCTCGATCTTGATTTTGCCGGGAATTATCGTAACCGAAATCGGAATGGTAATATAGAGTCGTTTCAGGTACGTTACGATCCACTGAACCGCTAATGATATGCTTGCTCGAATGCTGGTAAACATCGACATGGTTCAGATGCTTGAAAGGGAAAATGAAGAGCGTTCTTATTTGGTCAAAATGTAATATAAAGAAAAACATACTTATTGTTGATGAATACGTCTGGTGTACTCGGAGCTGCCACATAAATTGTTCTACTGCTTTTTCTGCTTTTTATACTATATTTATAGTCATTTTAAAGATTTTGTGATTGAAAATGTGAAAGGTATGAGAAAGGAAAATTACCTATATTCTGTCTGTCTTGTCCTATCTTCGCATGTTCATTCATCGATTCCAATCAGCATTTACATCATATCGTTGACCAATATTCCTTCAATTCTTCAGTGGCCAATACACACAGTCCATCCTAACGATGCGTTCGGGTATATGGAAATCTCAAATGCTGTGCTATTTGCGCATTTCTTCACCTCGATCTTGATTTTGCTGAGAATTACTGTGACCGAAATCGGAATGGTAATATAGAGTCGTTTCAGGTACGTTACGATCC